>NC_139603.1:72780786-72895465 GCF_964270895.1 Podarcis filfolensis
GAAAATCTTGGCAGGATAAATGACTGGCCTTGAGGAAATTAAACGTAAATGCCTTTCAGGTATAAAAGTCAATCATTCAACTGACTCAGAACATTGACACCAAGAATAAACCTCTCTGAATTGCTGGCTAAGATAGCTGCCGAAGCCGTTCAAACAATGTTGTCCCTGATGAACCTGAAAGACAAAAATAGAGAAAGAGGGAAGCTGTAAGATATCAACGTCAAAGGATTCCTAAAGCAGGCAGAAAAGTAACCCAAAGCACTTATCTACCAATGTGGTGGATGCCTTGGGAAATGGAACAGACTGACTAACTCTCTGACAGATTCGTGGACTGGGATAAGTCTTAAGCACCATTCAAGTGTCGTCTTCTTACTGTGGAGTGCCGCAACCCCAGAGTCGCTCATGACTGGACTTAACTGTCAGGGGACCCTTTACCTTTACCTTAATCTTCTCCTTCCTGCATGCTGAGAATTCATGGAATCCTTCACCCCATTCCTATATGCAGATTCTCATGTGGGTAGGTTTACAATCCCGTTTGTGTGAAAGCTGCAGCAAATTCCTGGTTTAGGGAATAGATTTTAAGGGTTTAGGGGATGGATTTTAGGCATCTGTCCCCCCAAAAGTCAATAGTTTCAGACTGAGGTTACATGTGGGAGTTTTCTCGTATACCGGTACATCAATCATGATAGGGAGAAATAAAAGATAATCTAGACCAGGCAAATTTCCTAAAATGGGATAATTCATAAATGTGCATATTGGGTGTTAACCTTCATGTTTACCATGAAGGAGATTTCATGGTCTCCTTGGGCAGTTAGTCCTAACTATGCTTCAATACCCTAACTTAAGAAACTTAAGGTTTTAGTTACAGTCCAGTTTTTACCATTTGGCGAAATCTGGAATTTATTGCAAACCAGTATAGGGAGCTGCTTATACAAATTAATGATTACCTCTACTTGCACTTACTAAAGTGCCCTTCCATTTGGGAAGATGCATATATGATGCAGATCAACGATTTGACCAGCAGCAACTTAGAACTAAGAAACAGCAGTTTTAAAAGCAGATCACATAACAGAAGAATGGGAGCTGTGGGACTGAACTCTCCACCCCACCGCTAGCTTCAATTTGTCCTGCCAGGTGAAAAACAGGTTATCCATTGTTAATATTGATTTGCTTCAGTGGGCACATCGATAGTGATCAAACAGCCAGAACCACACCAAAAAGAAAGTCATAGAAAACTTCAACAACGGTGAAACAAATGGAAACATTCATTTTGAAAAATGAGAACTTGATACAAAATAAATTGCATAGAAATTATTTCAGTACGTGAAACATTACGATGGGACTATTACAAGCACTAAAAGAGAGATATAAAAATCTGTTTGCATTGGCTGAGAAGTGAAATATAAGAAAGCAATATTTCTAACACACACTCTCTCTCCAGTCCAGCAAACTTCACAGCAAAAGCAGTAAGACTGATTCACCAAATTATAGAGCCATAGATGCCATATACTAAAACAATAGAGAGAGGGAATTTTTCGCTCTATAAGACGCACTTTTTCCCTCCTAAAAAGTAAGGGGAAATGTGTGTGCGTCTTATGGAACGAATGCAGGCTGCGCAGCTATCTCTGAAGCCAGGAGAGCAAGAGGGATTGGTGCGCACCTATCCCTCTCACTCTCCTGGCTTCAGTGAAAGCAACGCACAGTGCTGAAGAGGCGCTGCACAGAGAGGGAAAGCTGTGCAGTGCCCCTTCAGCGCTGCTTTGCTGGAGAGGCGCTGCGCAGAGAGGGAGAGAATATTTTTTTTCCTGTTCTCCTCCTCTGAAACTTTGGTGCGTCTTATGGTCTGGTGTGTCTTATAGAGCAAAAAATATGGTACTTATGTTTGAGAGAGTAGATGAGGTGCAGGATATATATTTATATTCCTAATATTGTGAATGACTGACTTTGGGGGATAATGAGTAAATAAACAGGGCAGACTGACTCTCCATCTCTCAAAGCCCCCAGACCAGCATACTTTCATACAGTCATCCCTCGGGATGAATACACTTCAGCTTAAATATTTTTGGGTTGCGCTCCACGGCGACCTGAAAGTAACAGAGCACGTTACTTCCGGGTTTCATCGCTCGTGCATGCACAGACGTTCAAAATGATGTCACGTGCATGCGCGGAAGCGGCAAAACGTGACTAGCGCACACGCAGATGCACAGTCACATCTTACATTCTCTTCAGGATGCGAACAGGGCTCTGGAACGGATCCCGTTTGCATCCAGAGGTACCACTATACTGGTCTGGGGCTGTTGAGAGAGGGAAGGCTATCTATCTATCGCCAGTCCCAATTCACATCCTTCTTTAGTGTTTTTTCCCTGATGAAAATGTATCCTTGAACTCAATGAAGTCACCCTTCATTGACTGGTGGGAAGTAAGGAAGAGATGTGTGAATGTACAGCCAAACTAGCCTGCTATACAAATATAACATTTGGATTCATTGCTCCACCCACTGTTGCCTCTGGTCCTGCGCAATACTGCCATGTGGCCCCCAGAAAACTGAATAGAAGAGAATGTGGCCCTTAGGCTGAAAAGGAACTCCCACCCTGCTGTAATGTAATAAACATACAGGTGCCAAGCTCAAAACAATAAAACTATCCAACAGGAATATCTACTTTATAAAACACCCAAAATGTTTCACCTGGACCAGTACTAGATTAGTAGCTGTATATTAATTAAAGGTGATCTGCTTTTTTCACAACCAACTATGGGCATTCTAAGAGATGGATATGTATCACTGAGTTTAACAGAAAGGAACACACTAGGATAATCAACTAGCAGAAGACATCACTCACCTCAATCTTAAAGGTCCCAGGTCAAATTTAAGACCTCCCATTCACCCATCTTTTGTAGTTTATAATTGGGATGCTTTTCTATGAACAGCTAGTTCCCAGTTTAATCAAACAGAAACATCGGTAAACTCTGAACTCTCAACAGAAAATGTGTAGAATCAAAAGGTTCCCCAATATATCAATGAATCAAAGCAATAGGACATTTCATTTCCAATTAAATAAAAAGTCTGTGTTGTTTCAGCACAGGCATGAATCAGTCACAAAGATAAATTCTCCCCCTTTTCATGTTTTTAATTAGAACAGAGAGTGGCCAGGATTCTCTCATCTAGAGGTCCTTCCGGTGCTACTATCAAAGAGCTGTCAACCAGCAAAGACACCCATCTTTAAAGGAAGATACGAGATTCATCACTGTGTTCATCTCAAATATACTTTATGGTAGGAACAATGATCCATGTATTCATGGATGTTTGGCCAGTATCTTTTCCGCTCCTCCAGACTTTGGCCAAGCCATAAAGGTCATTGGGTCTTCCTGAAACCAATCTTTGGTTCAGGCAAAAATGGGACCTGCTCTTTCTGTTCAGCCCTGTAGAAAAATAACTCCCCAAAGGACATAAGTAATACTCAGAATCCCTCTCAACCATGATTTGAAACCTGGATCTGAGGCTGCTACCATAGTTAAGAGGGAACCTCATGGCTTACAGCTGATGCTGATGCAATGCAAAACAGGGCACAGTAAGTGGGGAAGCTCCAATGAGGTGGAGTGCATGACCCTATAGTCCTCCTGAAATCATGTAACTATGGTTATGATACCTAGATTGCGCCATCCCTACAGGTTCTCTGTGCCTTATCCCAGGCTTTGCTAATCTGGTGCCTCCTAGACCACAACTCCCATTGCCCTGTGAGGAAGCAGTAGTGCCACCACTCTGTACTTGACGAAATTTCAGACGGGAGGGATTTAACAACAACAACAGTAATTTATTTATACCCCACCCATCTGGGTGGGTTTCCCCAGCTTTTCTGGGCGGCTTCCAACAAAACACTAAGATACAATAGCCTATTAAACATTAAAAGCTTTCCTAAACAGGGCTGCCTTCAGATGTCTTCTAAAAGTTTGGTAGTTATTTTTCTCTTTGACATCTGGTGGGAGGGTGTTCCACAGGGCGGGTGCCACTACCGAGAAGGCCCTCTGCCTGGTTCCCTGTAACTTGGCTTCTCACAGCAAGGGAACAACCAGAAGGCCCTCGGCGCTGGACCTCAGTGTCCGGGCAGAATGATGGAGGTGAAGACGCTCCTTCAGGTATACTGGACCAAGGCCGTTTAGGGCTTTAAAGGTCAACACCAACACTTTGAATTGTGCTCGGAAACGTACTGGGAGCCAGTGTAGGTCTTTCAAGACCGGTGTTATATGGTCTCGGCGGCCGCTCCCAGTCACCTGTCTAGCTGCTGCAAATAGGTGGGTTTTTGTTTGTTTTTGTTTGTTGTTGTTTTTGCATTGTCCCCAAAAGCCAGGCCTTGATAATTATCTGTTTACTACTCATCCAAAATAGCTGACCATGTGGCTCAGAAGTCAACCAGCCCCATCATTAAACTGATTAATGGAGTAGCTCCAAGGCTCACTAGCTCGCTTGTGCCATTGCACTGTATTATCAAATAAGCAATGCTCAAGTTTATACGAGCAGGCAAAACACCAACAGTAATATTCAAGTCTTTATGTCTTCCCAGAAGCACAAGGACACTTCAGCATCCAATTTGGACCATGCCAGCATGAGGAACTTCTGGAGGGACTATTGCCAGTTGACAGTGCTAGATTTTGAGACAAGCAATATTTCTCACTGAGCCATAGACATGAATCATCTTTGGAATCTAATCTATCCAGTTTTAATTTTGAAGAGAGAGAGGGTAAAATAAGAACAAGACAAAAGGATTTAATTAGACTTTAATAATAGGATTCTGTAACTAACACGTTAGCATTTGACTAAATGCTGTTTTCGTTTGTTGTTTTCCACGTGAATTTCCTAACCATGTTGTTTTCCTAGTGCATTTCAACACTAGGGCTCTCCCAGTTTGTTTTGGGCCCCACTCATCAAGCAGGCCACACACTGGATCTGATCTTTGGGGCTGGCATAGATGTGATCATGCTCCCCGCTGTGGAGGTGCCATGGTCTGATCACTACGCTCTGAAAGCCAAGATTGACTTCCCGCTCCTCCCCGGCTTGGGTGGCGAACCTATTTGGGCTCGTCCGCGAAAACTGATGGATCCTGATAGATTCCGACAAGCCTTGCGGAACCCTGCTCCTCCTGGCGACTCATTAGATGACCTTGTTGAGGACTGGAATAACTGGCTCTTGGCAGCCATTGATGAGATCGCGCCTAAGCGCCCTCTGCGACCCCGTCGAAACTGGGCACCTTGGTTTACTGAGGAGCTCTGGAAAATGAAGCGGGATCTCAGACGGCTAGAGCGAGTATGGCGACGGACTCGTGACGGAGCCTCAAGAACATCTTATAGGACGCTTATGAAAGCCTATGAGATGGCTATGAAAGCTGCTAAGAAATCTTACTTTGCAGCTTCCATTGCATCCGCTAGCTCTCGCCCGGCACAACTTTTTAGAATAATTATGTCAATAACGTCCTTAGGAGGACAACCAAATTTAAGCACAAATTCGACCCACAGCTGTGAGGCATTCGCGAGCTTTTTTGCGGAGAAAGTCCTGTTGCTCCGCCGTGACCTGCTTGCCAATTTAGATACAGTGACTGAACTGTAGGCCCCTCGACTGACTTCAGGTCCAGTGTTGGACCATTTCGATCGGATACTCCCTACTGATGTGGATAGATTCCTCCAAGTTGGTAGACCCACCACCTGCCTCCTTGATCCGTGCCCGTCTTGGCTGATTAGGGAGTGTCCAGATGTTGTGCGGACCGCCCTGGTTGAAATTATCAATTTGTCCCTTGACACGGGGACATTCCCAGGGGAACTGAAGGAAGCAGTGGTGTGTCCACTCTTAAAGAAAACTTCATTCGATCCCTTAGACCTATCCAATTACCGCCCAGTTTCAAATCTTCCATACCTGGGTAAGGTAATTGAGAGAGCGGTTGCTGAACAGCTTGGTAGGTTTCTGGAGGAAACATCGGCATTAGATCCATTTCAGTCCAGTTTCCGTCCTGGTTTTGGGACGGAGACGGCTCTGGTTGCCCTAACAGATGATCTCCGTAGACAACTGGATTGAGGCGGGTCAGGACTGCTGATCCTTTTAGATTTGTCAGCAGCCTTTGACATGGTCGATCATGATCTTCTGGACCACCGCCTCGCAGACGTGGGGATACAGGGCTCTTTTATCTCTGGTCGGAGACAGAGGGTGGCACTAGGGAGGGAAATGTCGTCGCGTCACTCCTTGGTGTGTGGAGTGCCGCAGGGCGCAATTCTCTCCCCGATGCTTTTTAACATCTTTATGCACCCCCTTGCCCAGATTATCTGGAGCTTTGGGCTGGGCTGTCACCAATATGCTGATGACACTCAGCTCTATCTGCTGATGGATGGCCACACCGACTCGGCCCTGAACATACTGACCAGATGCTTGGAAGCTGTGGCTGGATGGTTTCGTGGGAGCCGATTGAAACTAAATCCTTCGAAGACAGAGGTCCTATGGCTAGGTCGGGATGGCATGGGGATGAGGGACCAACTCCCTTCTCTTGTGGGGGCCCAATTAGTGCCATTGCCTTCCGTTAAGAGTTTGGGTGTGATCCTTGACGCCTCCCTTTCCATGGAGGCACAAGTTACAGCAACAGCCAAGGCGACATTTTTCCACCTTCGCTGCATCAAGCAGTTGGTCCCTTACCTTTCCCGCCCCGACCTGGCCACAGTGATCCATGCAACGGTCATCTCCAGGCTTGACTACTGTAATTCGCTCTACATGGGGCTGCCCTTGAAGCTGTCCCAGAAACTCCAGCGGGTACAGAATGCTGCAGCGAGGCTCCTCACGGGGTCTCTGCCATGGGAACATATTCACCCAGTGCTTTTCAAGCTGCACTGGCTCCCGGTGGAGTACAGGGTCAGATTTAAGGTGCTGCTTTTGACCTTTAAAGCCCTTCACGGCCTAGGACCCTCGTACCTACGGGACCGCCTCTCCTGGTATGCCCCATGGAGAGCCTCAAGGTCCATAAATAACAGCACCCTAGTGGTCCCAGGCCCTAAGGAAGTTAGATTGGCCTCAACCAGAGCCAGGGCCTTTTCAACTCTGGCTCCGGCCTGGTGGAACGCTCTGCTTCATGAGACCAGGGCCCTGCAGGATCTGATTTCTTTCCGCAGGGCCTGTAAGACAGAGTTGTTCCGCCTGGCCTTTGGCTTGGAGCCAATTTGATTCCCTCCCTCCCTCTCTTTCTTTTTTCTTTTTCTTCTCCTCCTGCGATGAGGCTACATTTTAATATTTTAATGTTCCATTATTTTAATGTTGTATTTTATTTTTGTTTTTAAGTTGTAATCATTCATCTTGTTTTTATTATTGCTTGTAAGCCGCTCTGAGCCCGGCCTTGGCTGGGGAGGGCGGGGTATAAATAAAAAATTATTATTATTATTATTATTATTATTATTATTAACCAAACTGAAAGAAACTTAGTTTTCATACATAACGTAATGATTTTCTCAGAGAATGGACAGAAGGAAATAGTCAACTAAGGCAAGAACTAGGTGATTTTGAGGGCTGCCTGCCTGACAGAGATCATTAATGGAGAGGAAGGTATAATCCAATTCTGTGCAGGCTTCCTCAGAAGTAAACCTTTCTAAGCACAGTACAGTGGACTATGTCTATTCACATGTACATATTTATGCATCTAATGATTTCCAGGAATAGTCAGCACAATGGGGTGGTTCCACCTTTGGAACACCAGCATTCCTGCTGGATATTATTATTATTATTATTATTATTGCATGGACAGGCGGAGTCCCCAGATCCCGAGCGGTCCCCTCTGTCATGTGGAATAATGACTCAAGACAACGTGCTATGGGATTAAATTGGCCACAACTTTATTTAATTTCAAATGTGGGTAGACCTTGGCTCAGGCATTGGGCATTCTCCCTCCCCCGTCCCCAGCCAGGGACCTAGGGAGCTTCAGGGTTATCCAGTGTGTGTGGGGGGGGATGGGCCGGCTCTGGAGAACATATGTTCAAGCAGAGATAGCCGCCCCCGTTACGCCTCCGCCGCAGGGGAGAGCAATGACGACCTTTCGGCGTACGGTCAAAGCCTCCCTTCAGAAACCCCTTTAATGGGGAACCCTGGTATCGCCGCCGCAAAGAGGAAGATGGACTAAAGGATTCCACCCAAGGCCTGATACTGCCAAAGTTGTGACGTTTTCCTACGGGAAAGGCGAAACCTATCAATGCAGGGAAATTCCTTTCCAGCCCTTTAACAGCGACCTTAATGTAGCAGCACTCGCATACCTGTGAATAAAAGTTAACCTGCAAAACCTATGAAGAAAAGTTAAACTGCAAAATAAGACATTAACTGAGGGTGGGTAGGGTGGGAGAAGCTCTGGAGCCAAGTGAGGATTCCCAGGTAAGATCCTCCCTCTATTGTGTGGGCAGGTAATCCCTCCCCTACCTGGCCTGGTCTCCTTGGCAACGCTTGCCCCAGGTGGGATTGGACAACTGACTGAGGTAGGCGGAGACCTCCAGGTATCCCACCTGAGGGAAGGCAAAGCCAAGCCTATGCTGGATGGGGCCGCTCCAGATCTAGGGGCTGCGTGCGTCCACGCAAAGGGTGCCCCCCGTTTTAAGCGGGGAGCGGTTATTATTATTATCATTATTATTATTATTATTTTATTTATACCCTGCCCATCTGGCTGGGTTTCCCTAGCCACTCTGGGCGGCTCCCAACAGAACACTAAAAACAGAACAAAATTTCAAACATTAAAAACTTCCCTAAACAGGGCTGTCTTCAGATGTCTTCTAAAAGTCAGATAGTTGTTTATTTCCTTGACATCTGATGGGAGGGCGTTACACAAGGCGGGCACCACTAATGAAAAGGCCCTCTGCCAGGTTCCCTATAACATCACTTCTTGCAGGGAGGGAACCGCCAGAAGACCCTTAGAGCTGGACCTCAGTGTCTGGGCTGAACGCTGGGGGTGGAGATGCTCCTTCAGGTATACTGGGCCGAGGCACCAAGAGCTGAGCTGGGCCAGCACGCTGACCAAGCCAATCCAGACCTCCCACCAGTGCACTTGTGCACCGGCAAATCCCTGACCCTGCTGCCACACTGCCTTGTCCCTACACCTTCTGGGTAAGTGCCCTTGTGAGGAGTTTGGCTTTACAGTACTGCCTCCACCATGTCAGTCACTCCTGATTACTTACTCATATTCTGCTGGGGTTTTTTTCAGAATAATTCTGCAAACTGGAAGTACTGCATGCTTACAGTATCAGTACTAAGCAAGCCAGCCACTGTTGTAAGCAAAAATCAGGTGTGGGGCAACTCACAGGTTCCTCTTGCAATACAGTAAGTATTTGTGTTCTTATTGCTGCATAAGGCATTGCTGCATTTTTATTGTTCCATAAAGCAGTAAAAAACCAAACAAAACACAGGAGAATCACAGAATTGTAGAGTTGGAGGGGATCCAGAGGGACATCTAGTCCAACCCCAAATGAGAAAGTGGGCCGTTTCTACTGTCTCCATCCTTCCCATCTGGATGTGGTCTTGAAAGGGCAAGGAATGGTGCAGGTGCCTAGAGAATAAGTTGTGAGTAAGCCCAATTTGTGACATTGCACATTATTGCTTCTCATGGAGCATGTCTGTTAAGGAATGAACCTTAGGTTCCAGTTTCTTGACATTCTGGAGCTTGAGCAAATATGAAATTGTCTTATCTCTGATCTTAAAACTAGCTGTGTGCTTTTTTTTAAACCCACTCAATATCCCTATTATTTCTGATGAATTAAATTCATCATCCCTTCATAACATTTATTGGTTATGGATTTCATTCCTGGAAACTAGTTTCTTGCAAAAGCCTGCAAGCCTGCTAGCAAGACAATATTTTATCTCTCTAGCAAGCACTTTAAAAAAAAGAAGGAAAAAGTTATGACAAAATGCAATTCTTTACTAGGAAAAAGCAAGACAGGAACCGTAAATCTATTTCCGTCAGACCACAAAATTTTAAGCAGTAGGACGACTGACAAATGGGACAATCTGCATTTATTGTAGGAACAGGACTTGAAGTGCAGGATTGATGCTCACACCTAAGAGAAATGTTTGCCATGGATTAATGATAGTTCAGGTTTCCTCTTATGTTTAAGTTGCTTGCTGAAAAATATATGCCTCGGAAGACCTGCTTTAAATTTGGAATTTTGTCACCCACAATATGTGAGAAATGAGTGTGCTTTCCGTTCTGAGCTCAAAGAAATGTTACTTTTTGTTTTGTATCCCCTTGCAATTTCTTCCCTTTATATTTTTTTTGCCCAAGTCCTAGGCTATGCGTGGGGAACCTGTAGCACTGCAGATGTTGCTGGACTACAACTCCCATCATTCCTGACCAGAGGCCCCCCTCCTCATCCTGCTATACAGCATCAATTCACCTGCCTGGAGGTCAGGTAAGTGTCTCTGAACCACTACACCATTTGCTATGTTTTGAAATTGTTTCCTCTAACCAGATGGATTACATTCGGGTTGCAACAAAGCTTACTGTTACATTTTTCATGCTTCATATTTTATCGTATTTAAAGCACTGAACACCCAAGTCCAAAGTGCAGTTTCCTCGGTGCAGTTTTAATATTCTCCCGTTGTACAAAACCTCTGTGAAATTCATTTTGCTGGTGCTATGCAATTTTCCTTTACAGTAACTACAACTATAGTTCTTCTAAGATATCTAGAAACTATTCCACTCCTTTCAGAATAATAATAATAAAGCCTCATAAGAATATGGACTTATAATCTTTATGGTAAATTCTGTGAATGTTTCTTGTGTCTTGCCCCATCAGTCCCAGCCAGCACAGCCAATAGTCAGGAATGACCAGAGTTGCACTCCAGTAACATTGGGAGGAAAATGGTAGATCCGGTCTTGCATTTAAGAAGAAAACCCGCTGGCTTACACCAGGGGTAACGAAAGTGATAGCCTCCAGAAGCTGTTGGACTCTTTCCTCTCACCAAGGAATGTTCTCTGACATTGCAACTCATTGAAAAGATATTCTACAAAAGAATAACCCAGCTTAAAGCAAGTGGAATCCTAACTCCATGTGTGGTCCCCAGTAGGACCAAGGCAACATTTTAACCTGAAATTTTCCTACTCAGGAGAACCTATAAATATGTGAAATTCAGACAACCCTATCCCACTCTGCTACTGCTGGGTCTTCACTATTCTTTTAGGGTTGCATGCACTGACACAGGTTCTATATTAGTGTGTGTGTGTTTGTGTTTGTGTGTGTGTGTGTATGAATGAAAATGAACAAAAACCAATGGCTTGTACCAGTAACTCACCATAATGTGACATCACAGTTGGTGTGATTCATCTCTGAGTTGCAATATCGTCCAACCTGTGGGGCCAAAATACACATGCTCAGGAACCTTCAAATGGAAAGAAAACGGGAAACTTAAAATAGGAAGAGCAAGTTCCTTACAGAGGAGACTACCACAGCTGCCTGCCAACATACAGCGCTGAGATAATCAAAGCTCCAACAGGACATTATATAACACACATTTTCAATGTTTTGTTAGAAGAAAACCATACTAAAACTCTGAAAATTGCAAGTAGGTGTGCTGGCTTCATCTTAAATTTTCTTGCACAGGGGAAAAGATCGGGGGGTCATGTTGATAGCTGTATAGTGAAGGCACCCCTCTGTTCTCTCAAAACAAACTTTCCACTCCACATCTCCAGGACCAATTCACTTTTCAGGGCTGTATATCAGCTGGAAGCTATTGTCAAGAGGCACCAGGTGCTTTAAAGAATATCTCTGTGAAATAGAGGATTAGAGGACTGTCATATAGAGTTTGATAAATTGGTACTTTGCCAATAAGTCAAGGCACCTTGAAAAAGGCTTGGAAAGGTGCTAAGCAAAAGCAGGAAAGGCAAGACATAGATAGCATAAGAGGTAGAGAAAAGTGTGAAAACTTGGTTCTGCAACAAATTGGAAGGGGGGGGGGAAGCATTGGCCAGAATTGGTGACTACAATGTTTTTACTGCAGATGACCACAAATGAAAGGACCATCTCCATCAGCCCTGACTTGGATCTACCATGGTCCATCCAGAAGCAGTAGGAGTGAGTGGTGGTTTCTGCCTCAATCAATGCTTGATTGGAGATGATGAATTGTTTCAGTTTCAGCATCTCTCTGTTTCTCACTTTTCCGATCTCAAGCTCAGTTCTTCACATTTCTGTATCAGTTTGCATTTATTTATTTAGGAGGGGAAATAAGTTTCATGAAAATTCACCAGCATTTTAATGTGAATTTCTCTAATCACATTAAATGGCATCTTACCTAACAAACACATTTATTGAGCAATTTTCCCCAGTATAATGCATTTTGTTATGTTGCATTCATTAATGTATGCAATTTGATGAACACTTCCATTTGTTGTTGTTGTTGTTATATATTACTTGACCAGAAAACTGCATTGCAAAGAGAAATGTGAATTTTGAAAGGTGGCAGCATTTTCATTCATGTAATGTTTTAGGGGCTGCAAATGAGGTCAGCTCACCTTTAAATGCAAAATTAACAGAATCTCCATTGCCCTTCATTTCTAGTCTTGGCTACCTCCATCTGTCCTGTCCTTAGGAAAAGGCTGAGAGCTATAGATGGAGTATAAAAGGGAGGCGACTGGGCTACCAAGGTGGGTCTGCACTTACCAGTCACAAGTCCCACAGCTGCTAGAACAACCCAAGCTATGGAAGTACAGTGGTACCTTGGTTCTTGACTGTAATCCGTTCTAGAAGTCCGTCCGACTTCTAAAACGTTTGGAAACCAAGGTGCGGCTTCCAATTGGCGCAGGTGCACCAGAAACAACAGCCGACAGCTGCATCAGACATTTGGCTTCCAAAAAACATTTGAAAACCAGGACACTTACTTCCGGGTTTTCGGCATTCGGGAGCAGAATGTTCATGTACCAAGGTGTTCGAGAACCAAGGTTCCACTGTCGTGACCTCCTTCCCAGCAAAGGGAATAACAGCAGCAGGAATAGCTGTTGGGATAGAGCTATAAATGGTGTTTTGTTCCCTCAGGTTCTGGAGATAAAGAAGGCTTATGTATCAATTTATTTAAACATAAATCAAATTATTCAGGAATATAAAATTTGCCTTGGCTTCCCCCACTGTATGTACATAGAAGCACACACAAGCTCTCCGAGAAGGCAAGCACGTTTTCCTTCAGACCTTTCTTTCAAAATGTCTCCCTTGTAAATAATATTTTTGTCCTGTATCATTTGTCCTCTTCAGTGAAATAAATAAATAAAATTATGGCTTGTAGAAGCCAGCTGTAAATCTATGTGACAATGTTGTGGAGGGTTTTAATTCCTCTGACTGCATTTTATTAGTCATCTAATCTTCTTGCATCTGGTAAAAGTGCGACATAAACTCATATTTTATATGGGTAGAATAGCCATGCCTACGTTAATGACCGAATAAATTGTCACTCTGATGTGTCTGATGTGCAACTCGCTCACAGCTCTTCAGATAGTACTGCAGTCCACTGTAGAGAACACTGCACAGAGGACTACCTCAATTTCTGTGATGGGTGTGGTTTTTGGGGTTGCTACAAATATCACTGATTTTCCAATATTCAGTACCAAAGCCACTTCTATGGTGTTATGGATAACTGTTCTGAACAGGCAGCAAGTCTGAGAAAATTGTTTTATGGTCCACAAGAAGTGGGGGAGTCTTGCAAACTATTACACAATTAAGTCAAATGACACATGCCATTTTGTCCTGCATTATGCTGCTTAGACTAGGTACACACTATACATTTAAAGCACACAGGACCCTTCAAAGAATCCCGAGAACTGTAGATTGCAATGGGTGCTAGGAATTGTAACCCTAGGGTAAACTACAGGTCCCTGAATTCTTTGGAGGGGATGTGCTTCAGATGCATGGTGTGTACACAGCCATATAGACACGTCTGTGCCTTTAAAAAAGGACTATGATATGCAACATAGAATTCCCCCATGTGAGGAGGATGCTGGGCCAATCAAGATTCCCACTTGCATGACATTGGCCTACATGCATAAAGCAATGTGTATGGCGCCACACTACATGGCTGTAATGCGAAGCTAGCAGAAGTGCAGTCACGTGAATGACACACAATTATGCAGATCCGCATTGTGAAAACAGCATGTCTGCTTTTATAGAAAAATGGCCTTGAGCATGAATGAAGAAAGATATCTTCACAGGACAAATGCCACAAAGCCTTGCCAATTTTCAAAACGAATTGTAGGGCCTACATTGATATTTTCCTCTTCAGTGAAATAAATAAATAAAATTATGGCTTGTAGAAGCCAGCTGTAAATCTATGTGATATTTTCTAATTGCTTACCCGCTCATGAAGGCTGGAGCATAGCTACTGCATCAGCAATGAAGCAGCTCAGACTGGGAGCTTATGTAAGTGATGGAGGCTCCACCTCTTTCTGGTCCTCGGCCGGGCTGGGAAATTGCTTCCATGCTCTTCCCTCTCTTCCCATATAGCCTCATAATTTGACATGGGCCTGCCTGTGTTGCAAATGGGAAGAGCCTTGCTGGATCAGCCCAACAGACCATCTAGTTCAGCATCCACTTTTCACAGTGACCAGATATATGCCTATGGGAAACTCACAAGGAGGATCTGAGTGCAACCTCACATTCTCCACTTGTGATTCTTGGCAACTGGTATCCAGAGGCATACTGCCTCTGACTGTGGAGTGGGAGCATGGCTTTCATGGAGGATGTAAGGAGAAAGGAACTAGCTTTTCTTTGCCACTAGGACTGCAAAAGTGGCCTTTTAAACACCTGACAATCCACAGTGTGTGGCTGAGACCCTACCTGCCCGTGGACTGTCTCGCCAGAGTGGTGCATGCTCTAGTTATATCCCGCTTTGATTACTGCAATGCTCTCTACATGGGGCTACCTTTGAAGGTGACCTGGAAACTACAACTAATCCAGAATGCGGCAGCTAGACTGGTGACTCGGGGCGGCCACCAAGACCACATAACACCAGTCTTGAAAGACCTACACTGGCTCCCAGTACGTCTCCGAGCACAATTCAAAGTGTTGGTGTTGACCTTTAAAGCCCTAAACGGCCTCGGCCCAGTATACCTGAAGGAGCGTCTCCACCCCCCTCGTTCTGCCCGGACGCTGAGGTCCAGTGCCGAGGGCCTTCTGGCGGTTCCCTCATTGCGAGAAGCAAAGCTACAGGGAACCAGGCAGAGGGCCTTCTTGGTAGTGGCGCCCGCCCTGTGGAATGCCCTCCCATCAGATGTCAAAGAGATAAACAAGTACCTGACATTCAGAAGACATCTTAAGGGAAGTTTTTAATGTATGACATATTAGTGTATTTTTGGTATTTGTGGAAGCCGCCCAGAGTGGCTGGGGAAACCCAGCCAGATGGGCGGGGTACAAATAATAAATTATTATTATTATTATTATTATTATTATTATTATTATTATTTGAAGAGTCCATGCTAAGCTTGGTGAGTCACTCGGTTGCTACACTCCTCTAGTCCATTCACTCTGAATCTTGCAATTGAAACGCTATAGTAAATATAACTGTTCACAGAGAGGGAAAAGGAAGTGAGAAGAACAGAAGGTCACCCCCAGGATTCAAATTATTCTAAATTTAACTTCGCTGGACCTAAAAAGGACATGTAGCCAAGAGCTGCAATCTCCCCTGTCCTGCTTCTGACTTCCTTCTCTGTCATCCAGAAACTTCTGGCCAACCCACTCACACAAAGGACTGGTGGGGTGCCTTTGCAATGACAGTCTTCTAGAAACAGAAGGAAAATAATTTGTCAGCTTAACTTTTTAAATTATTCCCCTGCGGAGCTGAAAGAGACTCTTGTGTCTATTGCAGAACAAGCTCCATACAAATTGATAGTGTACTATTCATTCAACCATTTGTTTACTTGCATCTGTTTGGCATCCCCACCATCTCCTAGTCTGGTGAACTAATTAATTCAGAGTGCTTTAATTCTCTCCAATTACACATTTCCGTTTCATGCAAAGAGAGACATTTATCATTATTAATTTTAATGAATGTCATTTATATGTCTTTTGATTGCAATGTAAACACTCAGTATGCTTCCCCCCAAAACCCTTTGATACTATTTTTGTGGGGGGGAAGAGTGACAATTTTTAAACAAGTACCCTATTCCCTTCCGCAATCTCATGAGTGCAGAGACCCAGTCATAATTTTCAACATATTGGCTCAAAATTTGTTTTTGGTTGTTACCAGTATTCACTTGATATATTGCCCTTGAATTCTTTGCGCCAATTATTCCAGAATCAATTACAGTGTTTTTGAGGTATCCAATTGGTGCTTTACAGTTTGTAATGAAACAGAGCGGCATTGTGTTCTAAGGAGACAGATCCTACTAGCAAGTGATATTTTTCTTCATAGAAACCTTGTCATTTGGGAAATTTCCTAGGCCCCAAGACGTTATTAGATGTTCAGTGTTGTAAGTTGATGGATTCCCTTCCAAGTCTTTACGTGCATTTGCCAAATCTCTAAGTGCCGCGCTGCTGTCATCACACAAGCAAAAAGTGGGTTGGATGAAATAACCTTAAGTTTATTAAACCATGAAGGATAGAGACGCTAAGATTGAGCTGGCTTATCCTTGAAATCCCTTGGTCCCTGCAAAAGAAAGCAAGCCTTGTAAACATCTAAGATAGCTGAAAATCTTGTAACTGTGCAGCATAGTCTTTCTCATAGTCTATAAGCAATTTCTCGTATGTGTTGTGTTGTGTTGCTGTTTCTGCAGCAATGAAAAGAAGGAATGATGGGATTTCCTCAATTTTGTTCCTTTTTGCGCCATAGGTTCTACTCTTCCCCATGTTCCACTATGACTTATTTCCACTTTAAAACAGAATTTCTACAGTTAATTCTAAAACACTGAGGTCCAGCACCGAGGGCCTTCTGGCGGTTCACTCATTGCGAGAAGCAAAGCTACCGGGAACCAGGCAGAGGGCCTTCTCGGTAGTGGTGCCCGCCCTGTGGAACGCCCTCCCACCAGATGTCAAAGAGAAAAACAACTACCAGACTTTTAGAAGACATCTGAAGGCAGCCCTGTTTAGGGAAGATTTTAATGTTTGATGTATTACAGTATTTTAATATTTTTTTTGGAAGCCGCCCAGAGTTGCTGGGGAAACCCAGCCAGATGGGCGGGGTACAAATAATAAATTATTATATTATTATGAAGAACTGTGAGGGGAGAGACTCCATCAGGCAAGGCTTCCTTCCACCTGCCTTGCCCACCCTCCAGCCCTGGGTCTCCTCATAAGGGAGCTGTGCCTGGAGGAAGAACTGTGAGGGGAGAGACTCCATCAGGCAAGGCCTCCTTCCACCTGCCTTGCTCCACCCTCCAGCCTCTCCTTCTCATTTTGTATTGTATTATGTTGTGCACTGTGTTTTGCTGTTGTTTTATTGACTGGAGTTTAGAAATTACTTGCTGTAACTGTTGAGTGGATTTCTGTTTAATTTTGAAATGCTGATATTTAATATTATTCTATATTGTTTTAATGAATGTTGAATGTTATTTTATTTGCATATTGTATATTGTATTGTGCATATTGTATTATTTATATGATGTTAGCCGCTCTGAGCCTGGCTTTGGCTGGGGAGAGCGGGATACAAATAAAATTTATTTATTATTATTATATTATTATAAAGCAGTACAGGGAACATTTGCTGCTGATTTCACTTAGTTTTGTTCATTCCACAATTTTTTTCCTTTAGTCTAGGTTTCTGATACACACAAGTGCCTGGGACCATTGATGAAGCATACCATAAAAAGAATATTGGTGGCCCCACTGAGATTTATTTTCTCTCTGTGTGTGTGCTTCATTGTCCATCAACAGCACAGTTTGAAGGGGTGACAAAAATGAATTGCAGGAACTTGGAGCTGTGGTAAACTACATATGTGTGGTGGTGTCTACAAAGTTCAGAAATGGGAAGCTAACAAATTGCTAACACATTTGGAGCTGTTCTAGAAATCCAGAACTCCAAAAAAGCTGGAAAGAAAGATATGTGTTTCATGCACAAATGAAGATTTGACACATTTTGTTGCATGGCAGAACTGTGTGGGTATGCTAGTACAAGGCAAATCTTTTTTAAAAATGTAGTACAAGGCAAATCTTTTTTAAAAATGTAGTATAAACTGGGAAACACTGGCCTGCGAGTGCTCCTATTGGAGAATAGCCTTCCAAAGGTGTCATGGGCTTTGAAGACCCTCAAACTCAGGACGAAAGGGAGAAAAGAGGAAGGCATGTTTGGCAAACCCTCACCATGATCAACTTCCGCCTGGAAACCTAATGTCCCCAATTTGGAAGGACATGTGGATCCAGAATTAGTGCCCACAGTCACTTACAGACTCACTGTAAAACCATGTTCATGGAAGACAATCTTACTCAGCTATGAGTGATCGCCAAAGAAGAAGACTAACTGTGCATGCACCAGACATTTTTAAAATATTTTTAGTTGCAGTGTGCAAGATAAAGTACCATTCCAGATTCATTTTCCACTGGAGCTCACTGTGGACCTATTGGTTGTACAATGTCTCCTCCCCACTAAGAACTTAGAGGCCCTGCTCTCTCCCTCCCCCACAGCCTAATAGAACGGCTGCTGATAGTTGAGGGAGGAGCCTGATGGACCTTACCTTTCAGCAGAGCAGATGAAACAGCTTTGCAATTCCATCACTCTTCCTCTTTCATATTTGTTCAATAAAATCACTGGAAAAATTAAAATCCCTCACATCTACTATTCATAGTTGGGAGTCCACATCACATTTGTTCACTACAGTGGTACCTCAGGTTAAGTACTTAATTCGTTCCGGAGGTCCGTTCTTAACCTGAAACTGTTCTTAACCTGAAGCACCACTTTAGCTAATGGGGCCTTCCGTTGCCGCTGCACCGCCGGAGCACGATTTCTGTTTTCATCCTGAAGCACTATTTCTGGGTTAGCAGAGTCTGTAACCTGAAGCATATGTAACCTGAAGCGTATGTAACTTGAGGTACCACTGTATGTCCTTAAGGTAAGTGTACCTTAACATCTCTGGGCAGCCACTTCAGCCAAAGAAACTTTTGTATGTAAGAAATCTATCCTGGTTAGAGAGCAAGCAACAGATTTTGTTCCAAACTTTTCCTTCAGGCAATATCTGAAAAATAAGATCCAGGGATTCATTTCTGGGAGATAGGAAACAGAATGCCCTCCATAGCCCTCCCCGCCGACACATCATTTTATTTAATTCTTACTTTTACCCCTCGTGGTTGTGGGCATTGCTTGGATTTTTTAAATAAAAAAATATTTCTATACTTCCAAACATTATTTTTAACATGTATGTACAGTAGCAAGGTGCTGAACCTAAAAAATACATCACTGAAAAGTAAATCACACCAATAAAACAGATAAATACTCAACTTAGAATAATAGAATTTTAGACTTGGAAGTGACCCTGAGGGTGAATCACAGGTCAAGAATATCTGACAGATGGCCATCCAGCCTCTATTTAAAAACCTTCAATGATGGAGAGTCCAACACCTTCCAAGGTAGTCTATTTCACTGTCAAACAGCTCCTACTTGACTGGATCACCACTCAGGAAATGATCGGTAAGCAAATGTGTTTTAAGCAGGTGCATAAATGCCAACACAGGAGGACGGCACTGAAGTGCATTCCAAGGGACAGGTGCCACCACACTGAAAGCCCTGTTCTTTGTGGGTACTAGACAAGCCTTGGACACACACAGCACTACTAAGCCTTCATTCAGACAGCACTTCATTTCATTTTCCTGATGCTTCCTTAACTGATCATCTCCATCTTTTATGTGATCTTTCACACAGCATCAAAGCCGCTGCTGGAAATCAAATGGAAGATTAGTGGCTATTTCAGCTGCTGAAGAAATCCATTTGCTACCACTCCAAAAAAATCATGGGAGTTGTAATTTCATGTGGGGGAGGGGGATGCAATGGTACCCTGACCTGCCGTTCTTTATCACCATGCAAAATTTAGCACATCATGGTGGTGTATCGATCAAAAAGCCTCTGTTCCATAATGCAAAAGGAATGCTATAAATCAGGACAGAAGTGCTGTCATTCTAACCACTAAAACTAACACAGTAAACGGCGTGTCTGAATCCAGCGTTTCTCCCAAGATGACTGGACAAGGGGTATGGGAGGTAAGGTGGTCCCAAAGATAATCTTGAATCAGATAAACGTGCTATTATCAGGACCTTACACTTAGCTTTGTATGTTGGCAGCCAGTACAGTTGTCCCAGCTGTAGTGTTGCATGTTGTTGAAATGACACCCCCTTCAACAACCTCTCTACAGCATTCAACACCATCTTTGGACAAGCCTTAAGTGTTACCCTATGCAAAGTACATTACACTAATCCATTCCGGAAGTTACCGAAGGCTGTGCTACTAAACTGGGAGAAATACTGTGAAAATTTGTAGGCTAAGGAGCACAAAATGGAGAGCCGTAAACCAAATAAATGTGTGTTTTCCCCGCCCCTACGCAGAACCCTATCTGGGCTCGGTTGGAGGAAAGTTACTAATATCCTCATCTATCCTCAGAAATATATAGAAGGTTACTCCCAGCAATAAAAGGGAGAAACCTGCTGTTCCTTTTAAGGGATAAAATAGGGTATGATTTCATCCCTGACTGCCATTCATCTCAAGGATAATGAATACTCGTGGCAATAGAAGCATTTACTCAAATGTGCATTTGTTACAGGCACTCGAAAACAGATTTTTTCAAGAAGGCCTTTAATAGGGGCAATTGCGACTTGGTGGAAATGCTCTACTGTCTTACCCCACCACAGAAGAGTCCTCATTTCACAGCTCTGATTGCACTGGCTTGGGAGGAAGCCACATGCCATTCAGTTGGACCTGCTCCTGTGCAAACAGTTTTGAGATGGAGGTGCCAGACATTCTGCTCGTCAGTCAACTAATGCTAACCCAGATGCCAATCTGGGAAGGAGATTTTCCCCCTCCAGCAGCATCTGGTGGCTTGGCAAGTGGCTTGGGCAGCTCATTTGGCTTTTCCCAAAGTGCCCCTGGCTCCTCTCCTTCACACACACACACACACACACACACACACAAACACACACACCATTATACTGGTGGCTTATCTGATGCTCCTGCTTAAACCGTTTTTGAGCGCTTTGTTCCGAAGAGTTTTATTTGTGGCAATCAATGTCCTAATCAAACAACTGTTGTTTCACTTTAAAAGCCTAAAGAACCATTCATTGTAGGAATTAGTCATAGAATCATAGAATTTTACAGGTGGAAGGGATCCAAGGGTTATCTAGCCCAACCGCCTACAATTCAGGATTTGGAGGACAGCATAGACTCCAGCTGGTTGAGCTTCCCCCACATTTTCATTCCTTCTTTTAAAAAAAATCAGGCATAAAGCTAGTAAGTTTTAAATCAGGGCCCTGGCCAAAAGTCAGGGAGATCAACTCAACTGCTATTGCTGCCGTACAGTGCATCAAACATTGCTTTTAACAGGAAGCACAGTCATGAAGCGAGTAGAGACCTATAATGGAAGCCCCTTCTTGCATTATTTGCATAGGGTGAGAGTGCAGAAAGAAGCCGTGGGGTTATGCTTTTGGCACAACAGCAGTACTGCCTCTGAATACCAGTTGCTGGAAACCGCAGGATGGGAGAGCGCTCTTGTGCTCAGGTCCTGTTTGTGGGTTTCTGACAGGCAAGGTGTCTGGTTGGCCACTGTGAGAACAGCAGGCTGGGCTAGATAGACTCTTCATATGTTATGTTCTTATGCTGCAGCCCAGGGCTGGCCCAAGACTTTTTGGCACCTGAAGCAAACCCGAAAATAGTACCCCTTCCCCATCAGCAAAGAAGAGGTGAGAGAAGAGATACATCAGAAACAAGTGGGAAGAAAAGATTGACATCTTTACTGCCCTGGTGGATCCCATGCGGGGATTGAACCTGCAGCCTTGACGTTATCAGCACCATGCAGGCTTGGGAATGTCCTCTGTCTGAAACCCTAGGGAACTTCTGCCAGTCGGTGTAGACAATATTGAGCTAGATGGACCAATGGCCTGATTTGCAGAAGGCAACTTCTTGTGCTCTCATGTCGCTAATGTTTGTGGCCTTTTCAGGGGAAAGCTGCTGAAATGTCAAGTTGCCGCTGCCCAGATTTTCCAGGGTATAATAGCGTTCTTCAGAGCTGTTGTGCAAAAGCCTCTTGGCTGCTGGCGTTCAATCAGGATGACCTCCCCTGAATCAAATTCTGATTCCCCATTCCTCCAAATCAATAGATGGTTGTTGCTTTGCTGGAGGCACTGCACTAAAGAGAAGCCACAGTGGTGCATTCAGTCTGATCAAGCTGATATCTCAGCTTTTTAGCTTCTTCCTCCAAAACATGCCTAGCTATTACAAGCTGAAACTATTTAAAAAAACACATGGCTTATAATGTGAACAGTTTGGTCACTCAGGACCTAGTAGGATTTTTTTGCCTACCCACTTATTGTCACATGCCACTTGCATAGCTGTCAACTTTTCCCGTTTCTCGCGAGAAATCCTATTCGGAATAAGGGAATTTCCCTTAAAAAAAGGGAAACGTTGACAGCTATGCACTTGCGGATAGGGTTTTTTGACCACTACACACTGTGCAGCAGGTGCATTATGCAGCTAGTTGGCCCACTGCGCTTAAATAGGTGTATTTGGTTACTTTGGTGGTAATGTGCAGGAAGAGGAACAATTAAGTTTAGCTAGGTGCACTGGCAAAGGAAGGCGAGTGCGGGGGATGCAATGTGCACTGGGTGTCAGGCGTGAGGGCGGGTGACATTCCTGTGCCACCCACCCCTACTCGCTGCATGGGTGGTGCCCCCGGACGCTTGCTGCATGGGCAGTGGGCCGCTAGGGACGATGCTACCACAGGCGGCTAGCGATGCCCCCCCAACACTCGTTCGGGCAGCAGATGGCTAGGGACGTTCACTGTGCAGGTGGCTAGCAGTGCCCCCTCATGCTTGCTGCATGGGCTGCAGGCGGCTAGCCCTGCCCTGTTGGCCAGCTAGCCCCGCCCCCACACCGCTCCAGGTGCCAGGGCAGGTAGCTCTGCCCCTGGCTAGGTGAACCCCTTCAGCACCTTCTAAGCCAGTGATGGGGTAATGCTGAGACTTGCCACTAAGGGCATGGGACCGGGTGATACCCATAGAATCACAGAATTGTAGTGCTGGAAGGGACCACAAGAGTAATCTAGTCCAACCCTCTGCAATGCAAGAATCCCTGCTTAAAAACTTCCCATGAAGGAGCGTCCACCACATTCCAAGGCAGGTCTGTTCCACTGTCAAGCAGTTCCTACCGTCAGAAAGTTCTTCCTAATGTTTAGTCAGAATCTATTTCCTTGTAATTTGAATCCATTGGTTCAAGTCCTACAGTCGGGAACAGCAGAAAACAACCTTGCTCCATTTTCCATGTTTGAAGATGGCTATCATATCTCAGTTTTCTCTTCTCTCAGTCTTCCCCAGAAAGTGTGGTCTATGTAGCTTTGCCTTTAATGTGAACTGATTCTAATTTATTTCCCAAACTCCACAACAGGGTGTCAATCTGGATTGCACCCCATCACATGATGGCAATGAAATCACTTACACTCAAGGGCTTTCAAAAGGCAAAATAACTTGTGCATACTTTAAAACTCAGAAGTCCTCCTACACAGGGTGAGTATTTCGATAGATGACAAGTATCTAGCAGTATCTTACCATCATCCGAGTCCTTACAATTATCTGAAGACACTTTCCTTACCATAATGGACATCACTGAGATTGTCAATTGCACTGGACAAACAAAATGTGAATCGATATGAGAGCCATTATTGTAGAGTAACGCTAATTTATTTTTCTCCTGCCCCTGTTTCTCTTCAATACATTTTATTTGTTTCTGGGTACACATGGAGCACGGACATTATGTTTGCATATAATTATAGTCAAGATACTTGCTTTTCAATTTCTTGTAAATGCTTCACTAATGCATGTACATCTGATAATTAAATTTTCATTTAATGCAGAGATTTGCAGATATCGATCAAGTGTGGCTTAGACAACACTTTTGACATTTGTTTCTAAAAGAGCAGATGAAGCAAATAAGTAGATTGCCAAATATGCAAACTGCCCTGGGATCTCCCTGATGAAGGGTGGTTTAGAAATTTTAGATAGCTAGATAAGTAGAGATGTTCATTCCTAATTACTGCAATTTTATTTGACTTCACACTCTTTATTTTTATAGCTCCAACTCTATGTACACTTACATACTAGAAGTTCCATAGAATTCAATGACATTTATTTGTAAGTAGACATTGACAGGTTTCCACTTATATGTATTGCTGCACACCCACCCACACCCCACAACAAACTTTGATTCCAGGAGTTCCAGATGCTTACGCAGGGCTCATGTTTCCTTGATTAATTTCCAAGACTTACTGGATCCAGGAAGTTAGAGAGGCCTAGCACCCCCCAAACTAATAACGGTATTTTCTGAGAGAATGGCATGCCAAAACTAAATAAACAAACAAAAAATACAAATATGACTTGGATCTAAATTTTCGTGGTGGTGACTGTAGCCATAATTGTAGTTTTCACCCAGAGCTTGCCAACATGGTGCCCACAAGGCCACATATGCCCAGAGGTGCCAAAAGTGCACTTCCTGCTGCCCATAAGGTTCTCTCTCCTCTGACTGAAATCAGACTAGAACGAAGCAGTCTATTACTTCTGGATCCATTGCTGTCTCTTGAGGCTCAAGAGGCCTCAGTGGTGCAGAGTGCATTGCATCAGCTTTGGCTGGTGGTCCAGCTAGGCCCCTATCTGGACAGTAATAGCCTAACTTCTATTGTCTATGCTCTGGAAACCCATAGGTGAGATTACTGCAATGTATTATATGTGAACAGTCGTTGAATACAGTTCAGAAACCCCAGCTGGTGCAGAATTCAGCAGCCAGGTTGCACAAGATAGTATGAGTCCACCACACCAATCTTGGCCCAGCTGCAATTAGTTTCTGGGCCCAATTCAAAATGCTGGTTTTAACCTATAAAGCCTTATGCTGCTTAGGACTCCAAGACCTCAGAGGCTGCCTCTCCCCATATGAACCAACCCAGACCCTGCAATCACCATCTGAAACCATTCTTCACGTGCCCTCTCCACAGAAGATCTGAAGGATGGCAGCATAAGAACGGGCCTTTTCTGTGGTGGCTCCCCATTTGCAGAATGCTCTGGCTGGCCTGGTGGCATTGTTACACATCTTTAGGAACCAGGCAAAAACATTCCCTTTCTATTAGGCCTTCAGATCTTAATTATCTATAGCCTTTTCATGGGGATGGAATGTTTTAATTTAGCTTTTTAAAAATATAAAAGTTTGTAGAATTCTTTTTAGTGCTGGTTTTAATGTATGCATGTGTTCGTTTGCTTAAAATATTGTAAGTCACTTTGAGTTGCCATGGCAAAAAAGCAACCAATAAAATTAACAAACAATAGCCAATAGAGTGGTGCCCATGATAAGTTTCTTTAGTTTGCAAATGTGCCCATGGGCATAGAACGTCCGGTGACCCCTGCTCCAACCCAAGTTGATATCCTGAGTTAACAACATACCATTGCAATGAGTTTAACTTTTCAAACGAAAGTGTGTTATATTGAACTGGGCATTAAATGTAGCAAACAGAAGTCCTCACACCCATATTAAATTTGCATCATCTAACTTATTGCTAATGTAACCTTTGCAGCTTGTATTATGTCTTGTGATACAGTGACTTTTGCTGTTACAATACCCAACAGAACATAACTATTGGCAGGGACTGCTCTGTCCTTTTAAACCTCTGGAAGCACCACTTGTTGCCCCAGGCACAGGAGGAGGAAGAAGATGCAACATACTCCCTTGCTGTGTGTTCTAATTGGCACCAACCGACAGCCACAAATCTGGGGCAGACTTCTGTTCTGCAACACCATCTGTAACTCTCTGGGCTTTGTCACTGAAAGCAAATGCAGCTGATCTGGTCTCATTAGTCAGAGATGCCCGGCACCAATTAACCCTAACAAATCCAGAAAGTGGACCCAAATTTATTGGATTGCTTAGTTACATGTATCAAACTTTACCCACCGAAAACATCCTAGTTAATTTATTCAGGGGACAATCGAAAAGGTCCATCTTGGTTTCCAATCAGGCAAAATATCTGTTAAGTCTGTTATGTTGCGATGCGCGTAATGTTGCAGAAAGGCAAGAGCTTTAATCAATGAAAAGCCAGGACTATAATTTGTGCACAGAACAACTCATGAAGTGAAGCTTGGGGGAACCTGCAAGCAGGATTTGAGCACAATAGCACTCTCCCTTCCTGTGGTTTCCAGCATCTGATCTGCACCTTGCAGGTCAACAGGCAGGTGAATTCCTTCCCAGAATTCTCACCCCCGAATGAAGTTGTAAAAGAATCTGAGCGGGCTGCCTTTTACATTTTTCTTTATTTTTCTTCAGCTTTAAGTTGATGGTTATTAAATCCACAATAAATACACAAAATCACTTTAAAAGTTCACTAGACATTATAATACTGAGAGTTCAAAACAAATTCAATTCCTTGAAATTCAGACTGTTTTCAAGCCATACTATATATTTGGGAGAACGTTTTTGGGAATACTCCAGGAACAGGATTCAGTTTGCTGCACAAGCATTTTCACTTTGTCCTGGTCCTTTTGCCATAAAAAAGTTCCAACAGACATTAAAGCAAATTCCCAATTTTTATGTCTCTATTCATTAATACATTCTAAAACCTGTAAGAACTCATTGAATGGTTGTTGCAGATGGGGATTCAAACTGAAAAAGACAATAATTTCCCTCTTCCGTCTCTGTAATCCTAAACATAGCAGACTTGTTTCGTTTTCTGAAACTGCGTACACCACGTGGTCATGGGGAGGTGGGTGGGGCAAGGGAGGTTGTTGATGCCTATTAGGGGCCCTTTTCGTTCTTGTTGTTCCTCCTGACATGTTAGTTAGTTAGTTAGTTAGTTAGTTAGTTAGTTGCTTTATCTTGCTCAAGACAACCCAAAGTGACTTACATCCAAAAATCCATAAATAACACTAAAAGGAAGAGAGGAAGAGAGCAGGGCTGCACATTGCGCTATGTGTGATGGGATTGGATAATAGCCATCCAGAAATGTAGGGGGTATTTGATTCAGTTTCACATTTATAGGCCAACCTACCTTATTTGCACCTTCTGAAACAATATGTGAACAGCAATCCTTTGGAAATGTGCACTTCTCTGAATTTTGTGATACAATTATTCAGACAAGCAACATGTACAAAAGACATATACTAGGGCAAACTGTGTATGTTAGTGAAAATAGCCTACAAAATGCATTATATGGGGGGGAAAAAACATTTACAGTCAAACCTTGGTTCCTGAACGGCTTAGTTGATGAACAAATCAGCTCCTGAATGCCGAAAACCTGGAAGTAAGTGTTCTGGTTTTCAAACGTTTTTTGGAAGCCGAACGTCCGACATGGCTTCTGCTTGAGTGCAGGAAGCTCCTGTAGCCAATCAGAAGCTGCACTTTGGTTTTCAAATGACTTACGGAATGGGTTACGTTCAAGAACCAAGGTTCCCCTGCATATCAATCAAAATTGCATACAAACATAGATATATTATGATAAATTTGCACTGAAAATGCTACTGAATTTTCATGAGGACTTCTTTTTTAATTACAAACTGATGTGGAGAGCTGAACTTAAAAGTGAAAAAAAGAGAAACTAAGAAAAAGTGAAATTGGGGGATTCACCCATCCCTAAGTACATCATTCCAGCAAGCAAAGACCAATACTGATCTAGATAGACCAATGTTCTGGCTTTGTATTTGTTCCTATTAATTTATCTTCTAATTAAAAAAAAAAAAGGCAATGGAAATGTCCTCACATTCATTGGCTTTCCCCCAAAGGAATGAATGCAACATTCAAATGGATAGAAAATACTGATTATGATGCTAATTCTGCATAGACATCCATATGCACTTAAGATTAAGAGCATGAGTGGTTCTCTGTAAGTGGCTGCACCATCAATATCTAGGTAATTGAGGAGACCAGAGTGTGATGAGACAAAACAGGAAAGAGGGAATATGTGTGATATTGAATGAAATTACTTCCCGAGAGAGAAAAGGATTAAAAAGCAAGCATATTTCACTGCAAAACCAAGACCACAAAGATTATCATAAATACTGAATAAGTCCCCAAACAACTGAACAGGCCTTGCAAATCTTTCCAAGAAGGAAGCGCAGGCATGGATTTCTCTCTCTCTCTCTCGTCTTAAATCCCCCCTCCCTTTTATTAAAAGCAAACTGAGACAGAACTGGAACAATCCACTCTACGGTATGTAAATCTACAAGACACCAGACTTCTGCCGTATAACTCATGCATCTGGAAAAGCTTTCTGACTACCACTAGTATTAATCCATCCTGCATTAGAAATGCAAAAAAAGAAAAAAAAGAAAAAAAATCATTTTAACTATAAAGCCAACACGACTCATTACATTATAATGGAGCTTAGTGGAATGAATTCCTTGTACTTGCAAGTACGTCTCTCTTTTTCCCACCCTGCCTTTCCATGTTGCTGTGGCTAATTTGAACGTTAAGTCTTTTTCGCAAAATGCAAAGTATAATATCAAATAGCTTATTTTAAACTGTGGCAACTTGAAATGTTTTAAATAAACAGCAGTTTATTATTAGCTTTGCCTCCCTATCATCTCCTTTCAGCATGTATTAATGTGCAGATAAGGGAAATAATGTTTTGATTTTTTTTTTTTAAAAAAAGATTAATTGGAAGCAATTTGCACATTTGCATTGTAGTCTCCCAGTTTACCAAAAGGTGACACAAGCAGCGTTGACATTAATTTAAATGTATCTTCTTCTTTTCATATCATCAGGAATGTTAGTTTAAGATTGTGAGATCCCTCTTGTCAAAAGGGAGATATTAGTGAAATCCTCCAGATCAGGAGTAAGGAACTTGCAGCCCTCCAGGTGCTGTTAGACTCCAGCTCCCTGTCAGGATCGTCCTACACACGAGTAGGACCATGGTAGAGACACATGCCCGACTGACATGTTCTCTCCCTCCTGATCGATTGTTCGGGAGCTTCAAAAGCTTTCTTCAGACAGAACATCACAGCTACTGATGCCAACAGACATCAGCACACTTAGGGATCCACAGAGTCTTCGCAGCTTGCGTGACAGACCACAGCAACTTAGCATTTTGGGTAATCTATGTGTATTTACATATAAAACACTCAGAGCATTCTGACTTAGCTCCTTCCTCTTTCTCATCAGACAGCAAAGAGGAAGAACAAAGGGCAACAGTCCCACTTCACAACACAGCAATACAAAACATCCTGTCTCCGTCACTTCCCACTCTGTGGAGTCAAAACATACACCGTCATGTGACAGACAACAATCCCATGACTGCAGTTGTGGAGCAGGAATCTTAACACTCCCATCAAGCCCAGTTAGCATGGCCAATGGTGAGGGATGATGGGAGTTGTAGGAGAACAACATCTGAAGGGCCACAGTTTCCCAACCCTTGCTCTAGAGCAGGGTTTCCCATCTTGGGTCTCCAGATGCTTTTGTACTACAACTCCCATCATACCTAGTTAGCAGCACCAGTGGTCAGGGATGATGGGAATTGTAGTTCAAAAATAGCTGAAGACCCAAATTTGGGAAACCCTACTCTAGAGTTTTACATTCAAGCCCATTCTGAGCTCCAGAAGTTATCATGCTCCTTGGATGATGACATTGTTAAAGCCCTCCCCACTCCTTTCATGAGCTTCCCATGCAGTCACCCTAATTTTGTTGCTGAACGTGCACCTAGGAGTATCAACAAGAAGGCTTGCAGCTACAGTCTTGATTGGACCCTTTTAAAGAAACCCAAAAATTTCTTAGATGTGTAGTTCCCAGGTCTTTTAGGTCCTCAGTAAGATTCTAGCATGATCCAGAAGCCCTGGGAAAATACATTCACTGGGATTCTCAATACTGGTGCAGTATCTAGGTCCTAGTTCCCCCATGGCCATAACTACCACGAGGTAGACTTCAATGGGAAAGGGAAATAGGTAGCCATGTTTGGGGTGGGGGTACTGGGGCCAGACTAATTAAAAGTCCTGTCTGAATGTGAGAAATGTTTTTGGTCAGCTCCTAATTAGCTCAAATGTTCTAAATGTATACAAAGAAATACTAGGGAAAGACCAAAATAACCCTAATTGTAAATAGACGAGGTTGAATTCTGAGACTCAATACATTACTTTTCTCATTAACATTTACAAAAGACCTTATACATAAAGAGCAGGTGGTAGTCATATAAATCGTAGTTGCTACTATGGGCTAAGCTACCTAAACTATGTAACACAAAGGCGTGTACAGTGGTACCTCAGGTTAAGTACTTAATTTGTTCCGGAGGTCTGTACTTAACCTGAAACTGTTCTTAACCTGAAGCACCACTTTAGCTAATGGGGCCTCCTGCTGCTGCCACGCTGCTGGAGCACAATTTCTGTTCTTATCCTGAAGCAAAGTTCTTAACCTGAAGCACTATTTCTGGGTTAGCGGAGTCTGTAACCTGAAGCGTATGTAACCTGAAGCGTATGTAACCCGAGGTACCACTGTATAGTAAAGAGTGGGAATATATGTGCATCAGTGGCTAATAGCACAATCCTCGCCATGTTTACTCAGAAGTACATCCTACTGAGTTCAGTGGGGCTTATTACCAGCTAAGTAGGGTTAGAATTGCAGTCTAAGTTATCATCCTGTATAAGAACAATGGAAAAATGGGACAATTTTCTGACTAATTGAGCACCATTTACAGAATTTTACACACTCAATTTAATCATGTCTAGCTCACATCTTTGCCCTCAGATGAACCAATAACAAAGGAAGAGTACTTTCAATTATATTTTTGTGTACATCTTAGATTTGTGTGATTACTTGTCAGCACCTCTGTTTCTGTATTTTTTTTTTATTTTAAGGAATTCCAAACTCATTCATAACTTCAAATAGCAGCATTCACCCACCGCCACCCCCTTGTTGGTATGTCTGTCTTTTTTCCCTCCGTTTACTCTCATTCCAAGTTATTGACCAAGCATCCTGTTTGTCCTGTAAACACAATAGAAGGGCAGCATTGTCAAGCGATGAAACCACACATGTGTGCCGCTGAATGAAGCCTTGATTGATAGTGTACTAGGGTTGCCATATTTCAAAAAGTAAAAATCTGGAAAGAAAAGTGGGGGTTTGGGGGATTTTTTGAGCTATTTCTAAGGGAAATCAGCAAAAACGACACTGCTGACATGGGCTGTCATGTGTCTGGATTTCCCCAGACAGTTATCCGATTTCCGCCCAGACACGGCTTGCAGCTCCAGTGTTCCGTACATGTCCAGGAAATTCCGGACGTATGGCAACCCTATTACGATTCCCTTTTCTAATAACGCTCAAATAGGTTTGGGGACAGATTTGGCATTAGGGCTTGTGGAAGGTCTCATTTTATTTTTAAGAGGGCACATGTGATGGTTCCTTAGACATCAGGGCTATATCTGAAGCATAGCTGTCAAGTGTCCCTTATTTGAAGGGACAGTCCCTTATTCCAGTGCCATGTCCCTCTGCTGTCCCTTATTGATGGATGTCCCTTAAATGTCCTTTAATGATGTCCCTTAAATTTCAAAGTAAGCAGCTCCTCTCCCTCCCTCCCTGCCAGCCAGGGAGGAGGGAGGCTCCAACCGTGTTGCTTGGCTGTGTTGCTCACCCAATAAGAAGTTTAAGAACGACTGGGGGTGGAGCTTGCATGCCTTGTGCTGATCAAATGGCTGCGTTCCATGGGGACTCGCCTTTGCTCAGCGCTTCCCAGCGGAGAGGTGACTGTGGTTTTCCTTGAGGCTTCGTTTGGCTGCTGGCTGGGCTTTCTGCCTTTGGCTCAGAGGGGCTCAGAAGTTGAACATACCTGTGCTCAGTGCTTGGATCGGAATCGGATGGATACGACATCGATGGCCCACTCACCCTTGCCAGCGAAAAGGTCTGTCTGGAGCGGGGGAACATGGTGGTGCAAGTGATTCAGATTCTATTCAGTTGAACCTCTGGTTACAAAGTTGGTTGGACAGTGTTCTCGAAGCTACCAGCATGAGTTTGACCAGACTGCAGGAGGACAGGAAGACTGGAGTGCCTGGAACAGGTGAGGCTGCAGGTCCCTTATTTTGGCTGCTGGTCCCTTATTGTCAAGGCTCCTGGTCCCTTATTTTCAAATCTAAGTTGACAGCTATGAGCTGAAGTGGAATATACCATGTCAAGAAGGTAGACTGCACTCAAAACAAAACTTTAGCTGTTCTTTTCAAGCAACTTCTGTTCTTTGAAAACTGGTGCCCATTCATCTACACTGAAGGATGGTTGGTTGTTGGAAAAACTTAAGGCCAAATCAGAAATCACATTCAATGTGTCTTTGCATCTAATGTGTAGGTTTATCTAAATGCAAACTGAATCAGCTGGAGAGGAGTTGACAATTACTGGGATCAGAGCAGGTGTGGAGAGCAAAATTAGCCCTATTCTCTCCTGCAGTCAACTGAAATCCTTTTACTGAAGCTGATGTTTCCCTGAGAGGAGCAGAGAACAGCAAAGGTACCAATGAGAGCTTTCATGCCATTGTAAACCTGCCCTTCAGAAAAGTGGATTTTCCCAATACTGCAACAAAGAAGGTAAGGATCCAAATGTCCTCCTTATGACTGCTGTAATCTTCTACACCTGATGTTATTTGCTTTTTTAAAAAAACAACAGCAACAGCAGCCCTGCATGTTATATTAAAAACATGCATTTAAAGATAAAGGATAGATTGGCCTTTAGTATTATGGTAGTCTTAACAGGTGCCCCAAAGTTAGGGTTGAAAGGCAGGTTTCAGTTTAAGCCTCTTTAATATGTTTCTATAAGTATTGAGATCATCCAGGGGAGCACTGCTAGGCCTTCCCCATGTTGCAGAGGCCCAGCAGGCCTCAACTAAAACTTAGGTATTTAGTGTTGTTCATCCCACGCTGTGGAACACTCTTCCAGCAGAGATTTGGTCGGAGTCCTTGCTTTTGACTTTGAGGCAACTTTGGAAGACTTATATATATATATATATATATATATATATATATATATATATATATATATATACTGACAGGCCTTTGCAGCTATCTTTTTCTTTGACTCAGTCACCTTAACAATTATTTTTTGTTTGTGTAAAAGTGGTGGTTTATGCTTTAACTTGATATTTTATGGCTATGGGTCATTTGTTTATAAAATACTTTTATAAACAAATAAATGACTCTTCGTTGCACCACTTTTTTAAAAAAGACACCACCTGATGATTTCCTTGTTTCCAGCATGACTATTTTGTTTATATTGCAAAGAAGGCAGAAAATAAATCTGTGCCAAAGATTGGCATTGCTATGCTAGCTATCTTGCAAATAACAGACTCCCAGTGTAATCCAATATGAATCTGCTCAGAAACAAGTCTCATTAAGTTCAGTGGGTATTGCTATCTGGTTAAATACACGTAGGACTGCACTTTGAGAATATTCCATTTTTATTTTTATTTTTGGAACCCCAGATGATTATGAATTCACCCTTTCTACCATACTGTCTTCCCAATTAAAAGCACCCCTCCACACACAAGCTACCATGTAGATGGAAAAACGGCTGTCCAGTGTAACTGTGATGCATATCCTCACATGTGGGATATTGTTCGTAGTGACCTCCTACTTAAATGGCTGTATTTCATTGCTCTATGGAAAAATAACGTTCTTTGGTTTGGAACCCCATTGTAATGAAACGAACAAATGTGCCCCGTCACCCCACACCCTGTCTTTACTGAGAGGGACCAGCTCCTGAAGTCATTTCAATTTAAATCATGTTCAACTTATAGGTAAGGCTTCTTGTCCATCCATCATTATTTCACATTCATAGCCCACATACACAGTCAGGACAGAACATTCTGCTTCTTACTTTTTCTCTCTTTTTAAAGATAATTCATTGAAGACCTGGTTCCTCATTTCTTACTTTAGCAGAAGTTTAACAGCAACATTAGGTCTTGTGAGACTGGGCCCACGAAGGAATGAAGGTCACCTTGAGATATTCTTTAAGCAATAAGAAAATGAGAAGTTCTATTTGAAATTACATTAAGAATAACATGATATAATTTCCCTCCATTACTTTAGGCATTCTTTATAGGATACTTTAGATTATATCCCGCAACGAAATAACTCCTTCTAGTAAATTAAATGAAATTAGGTCATTTGAATGCGAGTTATTCCTCAATTCCCCCCTGCAAAAAAAATAATTCTGGCCTTCTCCATAAGAATTACAGTGCTGGTATTCAGTGATTTATTAAGAAGAGAGCTTCTAGATACGCAATGCCATATTACTTCAAGTGTAATTTATGAGCTGAAATGTCTTTTTGAAACCTTTCTTGAGTTCTACACTCTTTATATCGATAACAGGCGTAAGAGATTTGCCACCTTTTTTTGTGTACAGTAGAGGCAACGCACTATTACCACAAATGAGATTATGAATACCTTTTCATATAAAACTATGAATTTATGTTAATTCTAATCAACTGGAATAATGCTGATATGCTTTCAAATTAAATTGCTGGACAATATCCAGTATTAAAGAAAGAACACTTTAAAAGAATTTCCATGGAAACCTGCAAAGGAAATGAAAGGGTGGGGTGGGGAGGGGAGGGAAAGAGAAAACAGCAAAGTGGATGAGTATTAGCAGTACAAAGATCCTAGACTGCGCTATGAAAGTCATACCAATAATATATCTACTTTGTTCAGCATATGGTACAGCTTCACATATTAAGCCAAGCAGAGATTAATAATGTCAGTGGGTGAATTTCTGCTCCTATTGAAGTTAATGAGATTGGTTTTAATGGAGTGTAACCCATTGGTGTACATTACTTTGGATAATTCTGCACATGCTCAGAGTTGAAGCAGGGAGCAGCCACCATTACGGGCTGCTAACCTACATTACCTCAATGCAATTTGGATTATGCCTGGCTATCTCTTCTCTATAAGGCCCCAAACACTCAAGAAATGGTTAGTACTGAGCTTTCCCTTAAAAACTTAAAATGAGTTATGAAGTTCCACCAAATCTGTTAAGTTCCGTGCCGGTATATGTTGTTTTATGTTATAAAGGGCCTGCAAATTTCATGTTCCTGAGTTATGGGTATGGGCTACCATTTTGAAAAGGCTGCTGTGGAGCTGAAGCAAATGAACAAATACATTTATTCCCACCCCTTGGCTTCAGGAAGAGCGACTTGTGTTGATAGTGATCCAATAGAGAGTTTCTGTAGTGACAACTAAACTTCAGACCCTCCAAGTGTCCCTACTTTCCTGGGATTGTCCTGGGTTTACAGAAACCATCCCGGTTTCTGATTTGATCCTGGAATGTCCCACTTTTCCTTAGTGTGTCCCTATTTTCACTGGAGAAATGTTGAAGGTATGGAGTTCTGTGACCCCCGAGTCAAAGGAGATAAGTAACTATGCAACCTTCAGAAGACATCTGAAGGCAGCCCTGTATAAGATTTTTTAAAAAATGTTTTATTATATTTTTATATATGTTGGAAGCTGCCCAGAGTGGGTGAGACAACCCAGTCAGATGGGTGGGGTATAAATAATAAAAATATTATTATGATGGAATAGAAAGTCCCTATTTTCATCAGAGAAATTTTGGAGGGTATGGAACTTCAGGAGGAAGGTGCCTTGTTGCATTGCTTCGTGTTATATATGTACATCTCGTGGGCAAAAAAAAGGGGGGGAGAAAGAAGAGGGTGTGGAGATGAAAGAGACCTGTACAAAAATGCCTTATCAGTTTACCTGAATTGTATTTGTGTATTACCATTTAGGGCAATATCATGTGTTCACTGAAGAGCACGTTTAGCTCTACCCTTCAGGAATCACCTTGTTTATGCAGTTGCTTTCGGCGTTCCCTATTCCGCTCCCTACACCAGCAGTGGGGAATATTCCACCCAAAGCCTACATTCCCTATGGGGCAACATTTCTAGGGTCCCATGCTCATAAGTGGGCATGGACAGATGCAAAAGTAGGTGGAGCAATGAATGCAATGTTACCTTTGCACAGTTGGCTGGTTTATACACACCCCGCTCTGTCCTCTATCCAGGGAAGAATGTGACCTAGGGAGAACCCTGAGGACCATCTAGACAGGAGATGTCTAGAAGACATCTGAAGGCAGCCCTGTTTAGGGAAGCTTTTAATGTTTGACAGGCTATTGTATTTTAATATTTTGTTGGAAGCCGCCCAGATTGGCTGGGGAAACCCAGCCAGATGGGCAGGGTATAAATAATTTGTTGTTGTTGTTGTTTATGAGAAGGTATTATCTGTATTGACTATATTGCTGGAAGCAGTTTCATGGATTCCTAGTACTGAATGCTAAACACTGTCAACACCAGAACAGCCTATTAGCTGCTTCTTGTTTGGCCAGAACATATTATATATACCATTCAACATGTCCAACAATTAGTAAAGTATTTACTATAAGAGAGTTCTCAAATGTGTGCCAGGCGGGGGGAGAGACATAATGTATCACATAGGTTTGAAATCGAAGCCAGCAAAGTTCACACAGGGTTCATGTTTTAATGGACATGCTAATTAACCACAGACACTGATTCACAAGAGATGAAGTAAACTACTCACCGCTTTGAGTCTTTAAATCAAGAACTGAATTCCTGTAAGTGACATGCTCTGGTTAGGAACTTCTTTTCTCTGTCTTTCTACTTTGAAATTAAATCAAATTACTTAAGTGCAATGCATATTTATAAATGGTGAAGAAATAAAAGGCAGCAGTTGCACATATTTCTGCGCCTCGTCTTTTAGAGTAATATATAAAGTAGGCTATTACATTTCCCAAAACATTTTTAAGATGTACATATTCATGCATTTTTGTTGTTCCTCACAGTGCATGTACTCAGACCCAAGATGCATTGTGTTCAATGGGGCTTCCCCCTAGCTAAGAGTGTATAGCCACATATACCCTTCAGCCTAATTTAATGCAGATGTTTAATGCAGAAAAGTAAATATAATCTCTCTCATTCCCACCCTCCTTTTCCCTTAAGATCATCACCACGCCAAACCATTTCTCCTATGGGTTTTTGCCTACTTCCCATACAAGCAGATGGAGCAAAGGAGTGCCATTAATTTGCACTTAGGTGGGCAAGATGAGCATAAGAGAGATGGATGATAGACCGTAATGGAGGTCAGGCACTCTCCATATCTGCCCTCCCAGGCCATTTTACCCTATTGTTTCACAACTATGAGACCATAAGCAGAGCCTGCAGGGTTAGCCCAATGGTCTATCCAGTCCAACATCCTGTTCTCATAGTGGCCAACCAGATTCCTGTCGGACACCAACAAGAAGGACCCAAGCGCAAGAGCACTCTCCCTTTCTGCAGTTTTCAGCAACTGGTATATAAAAGTTCACAGAGATTTATGGGGGAGAGGAATCCACCTTTGGGGAACAGGCTTTTAGCCCTCCATTGATCTCTGCAACATTTCCTCCACCCCACGGATCCTATAGGGGCATGAAGCAGAAACTTGTAAGGTGAAATCAGGAGTGAAGGATTTTGACCTCCCCAGTCCCAGGATCACCCTGAAATGTTTTTCTCATGATTTCCGTTAGTTCCATTGGGAGTGTGGAGCAGGCACCTGACATGAGACCTCAGGCTGGCTGAGAACAATGACTTGAGTGATTTTCCCTTTGCCCCAAGAGCTTTGGTAAATTCCAAATTAATTTGAGGAGAGCGTTTGGAAGCTTGCCCATCTCTGGAAATAGGTGACGTGTTCCAGGAACGTTGAACAAGGTCTTGGTGCTTTCAAAGGACAGTTAACAGGGCGGTTCTGTGCGTGTTTACTCAGAAGTAAGTTCCATTGAATTAACCACCCCCACCCCCCAAAAAGTGAGCATAAGTACTGCAGTCTAATTCTTCCTTGGTCAAAATATTGTTGTACTTAAGCTTGCACTTATGCAGAGACAACTGGGGACTTCCAATAATAAGCGTGCCCTTTGTTTCCAGAAGTCGGAGAGGAACAAGACCATACAAGAAGTATATTGCAATAAGCTTGGCCAATTCATCCCGTTTGGAGGCTTTTAGTTCAATTACATTAGGTTGGCTCATGTTGGATTCCACATAATTGATGTGCTTCTGCTCAATGACTTCCCAGTCCCAGGAGTTAATCACCCTGCAAATTAGAGCTGTTAACTAACAGCACAAATTAAAAACATTATTGCATTTCCAGTGTATAGATGAAGCCCTCTATCCACGCTCACATATTATTGTTACATTTTCATTATTCTAGCCTCTCAACTTTCCTGCCTTCTGGGAAATTTTAAAGGATTCCCCCCGCAGTAGATTTGGAGAGGAAAGTGCTCCTTATTCCAAACTGCTAACGGGTATGAACATTTTCTCTCACTGGGTATTCCAAAACTGAATCTGAGCCTTCGTAAAGAAAATCACCAGCCTGCTCCAAAATCTGGATGAAATGAATTATAAAAGGATGTCACATAGAGGAGGGAGAAAGGTTGTTTTCTGCTGCTCCAGAGAAGCGGACACGGAGCAATGGATCCAAACTACAAGAAAGAAGATTCCACCTAAACATTAGGAAGAACTTCCTGACAGTAAGAGCTGTTCGACAGTGGAATTTGCTGCCAAGGAGTGTGGTGGAGTCTCCTTCTTTGGAGGTCTTTAAGCAGAGGCTTGACAACCATATGTCAGGAGTGCTCTGATGGTGTTTCCTGCTTGGCAGGGGGTTGGACTCGATGGCCTTTGTGGTCTCTTCCAACTCTATGATTCTATGATTCTATGAATTTGTTTGTGAGAGAGTGTATCCCACCTTCTCGCTGAAGAGCTCAAAAGGGCAGCGAACTACAGAGCGAAACCCTACAAATTAAGTTTTAAAACATACCTTACAACAGTGGCAGTCAAAATTGTTTTCTTCTGGACCACATTCTCTTATGAGTAACCTGTCAGGCGCCATGACTGCCAAGGGTATGGATGAGGGAGAAATTTGATCCAGTTCACATTTTTAAATATGAACCTACCTATAATTTGCACTTTTCAAAACACTACATGGACCGAAAGACAGCCATCTTTAGAAATTCATATACTCCAAATCTTGCAGTGCAGTTCTCCAGACAAGTATGTGTACAAGTATGCATACGCCAGGGGAAAATGTGCATATAAAATGCATATATTTGTGAAACTAATGTGCCAATTGCATTATATAAGGAGTAATTGCAAACAAAATATGTGTTTGTTAGGATAAAGTTGCACTAAGGTGATGATGAACTATCATGAGTACTTTAAAAAAACCTGATGTGTAAATGTGGAGAACTGAAGAACTGAACTTAAGATTTGGGGAGGGGGGAATGAGAAACTGAGGCCACATTCAAACAATTAATATAAAGCAGTATTATACCACGTTAACAGTCATGGCTGTTCTGGGAACTGTTGTTTGTTAAGTGTACCTGGGAGTTAGTTGTTAGGAGACCCCTTCACACAGCCACAATTTCTAGAATTCCCTGGGAATTAATTGTTAAACCACTCTGGTATTAATTTTCCCCCCTGTTCATACCACTTACATGAAATTAGTCTGAAGGCTGCATGTACAGGTACATCACCTCTTCCTTGTTGTTGATGTTTAGTCGTTTAGTCATGTCCAACTCTTCGTGACCCCATGGACCAGAGCACTCCAGGCACTTCTGTCTTCCACTGTCTCCCGCAGTTTAGTCAAACTCATGCTGGTAGCTTTGAGAACACTATCCAACCATCTCGTCCTCTGTCGTCCCCTTCTCCTTGTGCCCTCAATCTTTCCCAACATCAGGGTCTTTTCCAGGGAGTCTTCTCTTCTCATGAGGTGGCCAAAGTATTGGAGCCTCAGCTTCAGGATCTGTCCTTCCAGTGAGCACTCAGGGCTGATTTCCTTAAGAATGGATGCGTTTGATCTTCTTGCAGTCCATGGGTCTCTCAAGAGTCTCCTCCAGCACCATAATTCAAAAGCATCAATTCTTCGGCGATCAGCCTTCTTTATGGTCCAGCTCTCACTTCCATACATCACTACTGGGAAAACCTCTTCCTTACAGTACACCAAAACAATTACTTCACAGAACTTGCTTGAGGATATTCACAGTAGCTTTTCCTCACCACTGAGTATTTGCAACCTCCAGGCTTTCCACACACTTAAAATTCAGGAGCAGACTGCCTCTGAGCACATGCGCTGAGGGGATTTTTCACTATGCAAGAATGTGGAACCTTTGGACCTCATTGTTAGACTAAAACTCTCACCATTTCTGGGATCATGTTGGCATGGGAGGGGGTGGGATTTGGAGTTCAACAATATCTGGAGGGTCGCAGGTTTCACATTCCTGTTATTATGGGATAACCCCACTGTTATGTACTGAAGTTCTCACCCTGGGCCAGCAGGGGGATACTGTAGATAGTTTTCACTCAGGTCCACATATGCAAATAAGGAATTGAAAGTGATGTTCAGTGATTGGATAGTTAAAGAAAGTTGTTACTGTTGCATTGTAGTGGAGCTCTATATAAGCAGGCTGGTTGAACCCTTCAGTTCAGTTCTGTTCTGGCCTGTGAATAAACAAGAGCTGTTTGAAGAATCGCTGTGTCGTCTGATATGTTCACCCACAACTTAACACCCACAATTCTTTAACGCCACACAAAAACCCACTCTTCCTTTCCTCTCTACCGCATTTCCCTTAACTTATTCCAACAGACAAAATTATGCCTTTTAATAGGCCAGTTGAAGGTCTTTTTTTAATTCATTTTGCAAAATCTGCCTCTTGAAGTTTATCAGTACATTTGGGTATTAGCATGTGTGTTGAGGATGAAAGGAAACCTTCCCTTAGAAGAAGAAGAAAGGGGAGGGGAAACCCTACTTCCGGTTTTCAAACATTCATGGCAATGGACCTGGGAGAAGCATAGATCATAGTAAAACAACTAATTTGCATTTAACTCTTAGGCTTTTTAGGCTTTCCCCAAATGTAAAGCTAATTATTTCAAAATAAGTTGAGATGTTTCTTTATTTTACTTTAATCATTTCGACAGGACCTCTTTTGGCTTGCTCTGTGGGTGGGAGGGTGGCTGAAATCGGCCATTGCTAATAACAGCACTTGTATTAGATACTCTTCTGGCTAGACTTGATATCCCAATTGCGAAAGATACATCTGTTTCCTTGCCATGATATTTATCCAGTAAGCTGGTTTATTTATTCTGATGGTGCATATGTACAAATAAGGAATCTTGCCAGTGGGCTGCTGAGATGGGTACTAAAATACAGGGACAAATTGCCTGTGAAGTTCCACGATATTATTGAAAGGTGGAATTTGCGCTGCCCAAGGAGACTCGCCATCATTTCTAAGGAAGGACAGTCTTATTATTTTTATATTTGGGAACATGAAGGGCAGGATCTAACGTTTAGGTCATGTTGGCTGCTTGGAAAGGAGTAATAGCCTATAGGGCTTGCTCCTTCCAGCTGAGAACAGATGTGCATCTTTGAAATGGTTCTGTGGCAAACTAGCAATTCATTTTACTGAATAATGTCATTACCCTGTGTTTTGACACACAGTGAAATATTGCTTCCCTCAGTAAAACCATAACAAGAAATAGGATATAGCTATTAATGATGAATTAACATGTGCTATTAAGGTAAGACAGGAAATATGCAGGATAAATGATTTTGAAGAGATACGGAAGGTATTTGTAGAAGTTGTACTGTTAAAACGGAAAGGGGTCAAACCATTGCAAGAGGTGTTGAAATTTTGGGAGGGCTGGGTAGTTACAATGGAATGGTCTCTGGGGTGGGGTGCACATTTTAATTTTTATTTTACGGTATTTATTATTATTGCTTTGTTAAAACAAAAAAATAAAAATAACAAGAAAGAGACCAATTTTCAAAGTAGTGCAGTGTGGGGGGTGAGGCTAAATCCATTATAGATTTTAATATGGCATATGCCCATATGCATTTAACGTGGCTGCTAGTTTATAATCCAGCCCTGTGCAGATCTCAAACTGGAACCTAGGCAACCTGTTAGCACTTCTTACTACATCTTGATTTGTATGACATACTTATTCACTTCAGAAGTTGCGGGTAGATTGGCCACTGATTGCCTTATCTTCCTCTCATGTTTATTTAAAAGTGTACAAGGTTTGGTGAGGGGGAAGGAGGAAACCTTCCTATGAGGAGATTTGAATGATTGCCAAATGTCATACAGGATTAGCAAAACTGCTGGAAAAGAGATGTCATTCTCCTGCTCAAACGAGCTGTTTATTCATGGACCTGACTATCATGAAGGCTCATGGAACACAAGAGAGAGCGTCTCTCTCTCTCTCTTGTCACCAACTTCTCCTTCTACATCCCTGGAGAGGTTTGTAGAAGCCACTGCAGACTGCACAGCCCATTTTTGAGCTTTCAATCCATGCCACTTTCCAAACCTTTCTCAGTAGTATCCAACAGAACAGTGCATCCAGAACTAATGCTGTGCAGAAAATTTCTCCTGTATTTTACCCCCTGAACATTCTCCATCCATTAATGTGAAAAGAAATTCAAAATCTTCCATGAAACGTCCGTGGGTAGCATGCTAGGTTTTGTTAGGCTTACCGTACATTTAAGATACATCAGGGGAGGGGATTGTCCCAGAGATTTTCCTGTAGGAAGAGAGACTGGGGAGGGACATTGTGGGAGAAAAAGGACATTGTGGGATGTGTGAATAGTTGTTGGATGGATGAAGAAAAGGAGGTGTGTATGGGAGGAAATGGAATTATATATTCTTCATAGAATTTAGGGGCAATAGAGGTGGAATTGGTGTTTCAACCTATTGAAAGATCAATCTGTGTATCCCATTTCCTAATTTTTAGTGTGTGAGAGGTATCTGTGAGAGGTATCCGTAACGTTTGCTAAGGATAGTAGGAAAGGATATATTGAATAAATATTATACTTCCTTCACTCACGCTAGTAAGTGATGTAGCAGAGCAGATTCCCTTCAATGTAGCTAGAAGCTAGTTTGCAGATTCATTTGAATCTCTTAGTTAAATTTATTTCCTGGTGTCCCCCTTAATCCCTCTTAAAATAATAAAGACACAAGTGTCTTTCTGAGTAAAGTAACAAAAAGTTTACTCACATTTCAGTTCACAATATGATTCTTGAAAGGCAGGCTTTACTTGGTAGTTACATAATAAACTGTGAGTTCATCTCATAGGGAGACTGAACTCATGTGCTGCTGGCTGAGAGCCAGCAGACAGCAACATTACATTAAAAGAACAAAATGGCTACAGGAAGGACTGGATGCCCTTTGCCTGTGCCCACTCTAGAGAAATAAGGAATATTGCATTTGACTGTACCAATGGATTACATCCCACAGTATCAAGGTTGCAATTTCTCACTGGTGAAGGGAATGCACTTTGAATAGCTTAATCATTATTTCTACTTAAGAATTTGGGCCTTGAATTCGCTGGCTGGTTTTAGGCAATGCACCGATTCCTGTGTTTCAGTATTCCTCGGCTGTAAAATGGAGCTAATAATATGCATTCAATAACGCTTACATGTATTACATATATAGGAACATAGGGAGCAGCCTTATATGGAACCAGAGCATTGGTCTATCTAGTTCAGTATTGTCTACACTGACTGGCAGTAGATTGTCAGAGTTTCAGACAGCCCTAACTGTTTGCAAACAGCTGTTCTCCCACTGATCTACAGCTCCTCTCCTGCATAAAAAGCCATATACCTTACTCTGTTGTTTTTGACATCTGGAACCATTTGCATGCATCTACTTTTAGTTCTCTTTCACACATGTGGCATATTCAGTCTGGGTTGTACAAGACTTGCCCCTCTTTTGAGCTTGCTCTTTTGAGCTTGCTGCCCATGGTCTTGTTGGCCCCTTGCTGCCTTCTCTATCTTGGCACAAGTGCTACTTTGTCTGCTGCCTGTGTCAGCAAGATTGCTGAGTCCAGGCATCCTCCCTTATCAGTTTTATAGCATAGGTCACATTGCTGTTAGTGGTGCCCTGTGTTCACCCTGAAAAGGATTATCCAAGTGACTGCGTGCAAAGGATATCAGTCCTGAGCAATCCAAGCAAACACATACCAAACATCCACAGGTGCTTGAGCATCCTCTGTCTGTAGCCACGACCTTCTCCTTTCTGTTCCCTTGCTTTCCCCAAGGGTACTCCCACTACCTGTGATTAGGAATGGACAAAATTTTTAGCTATGCCAGTTTGGTGAAGTTTGTTTTGCAAACTTAAGTTCGGTTTGCAACCTCTCTGCATCAGTTAGTGATGATGACGATGATTAAAAATGTTCCAAAAAAATGTATTTTGGAGAACCCGTACCCCATTATAATTATTTTTGTATGCACATATTTGCAAGCGATTTCTCATAAGATAATGCCATTTTGCATGGTATTTTTTTTACAAATATATGCATTTATATGCAGACTTTCTCTCCTAATATACACATTTTTGTATTTGCGTTGTGTCTGGAGAACTACATGACAACAGGAGTGTGAATTTCAAAGGATAGATGCATTTTTGTTTGCTAACTGATTTGGGAAATGCAAATCAGTTAGGTTCCCATTAAAGTGTGAAGCAAACTGAATTTCTCCCCTGCCTACATCACCTCAAATATCTAGTTTCCTAGGAGTCTGTCACTGTTGAAAGGGGGGGGGGGGAGGAGGTAGCTGTAATTCAAATGCTCTTTTTGAGAAGTTGATCAATTTTTATGTATGACTTAAGAAAAAAAAAATGCCATAGTAGTCACGGTAAGTGGGCAAATCTTTCTTTTTGCTCACCATACTGTCTGCAAAATGTTGCATCCAGCAGAATTATTCTGGGTTGTGAACAATGTAGTAAATCAGATCTATCTCCAGGTGGCTGGAGGCTGATTCATGTTCTGTCCACTGTGACAAATTTGCTACCTAGTTTGCTGTCCAAATCATTCACATTCAGCTTAACCAACACTTTTATTACAGCACTGGCTCGAGTATGTGGGGCTCCGTCTTGTTTTGCTTGTATGGATCAGATTTGAATGGCCACTCACCAAGGCCAGGGTACATATTTGTGATGGGGGGCGTCAAAGCAACCTGTTAAGAAGCCGAATACTAGTTATGGGGAACACTGGAAGATGGAACACTAGGATACTCCTGAAAAATAAGGGCTATCAAATTCCCAGTGCATTTCAACAGAAGTCTTCCACAATGACAGAAGCTTCTCCTAATGTAATAACCGGTGTCCTTGTTCTTTCAGATAACCCTTTTAAAAAGAACTTTTGTTTTAGAATTGTTTCCAGTACATTGGAAGCTTACCCTGACAGATAAGCTTTTAACCAAGTTATGACATCTGGAGATTGCTATGGGAAAGTGGAGCCAATTAATGCTGACAGATATTTTAAAGAACCGTGTAACACCTGATTGCAAGATGGTGGTGATGCAGTTACTTGTCGGACTACCTTCAAAAGGACCACAGATATAGCTATTTATCATGTGATTGATTGATCGATCAGGAAATTAGCATAGGTGTCCATGAACAGCTAAGCATTTTTTTTAAAGCCGGTTGGATAGAAGGTTAATTTCAGCCAAAAGTTGAAAATGGGAAGCCAACTGGAGGAACCAGGTAAGCACAACAAAATTGTTGCATCCCCACATCTCAGGATTTTACCAAAATGTTCTTCCCCTTTGAGAGTTTTCCAATTTCTTTTCCCTTTTCTCATTAAAGTTGGTCAGGGGAAATTTTCAGTGCAGCTCTAGTTTCAACTGCATGCTTGAGAGGACAAATGTTGTAGTAAGGCTACCGGGGGAGTGTTTTAGAGCAAGGAAATGGTGGGTAAGGAGACAATGCCAATATTAACAAGGCAGGGGCTTTCTATTATCATTCTAGAATTAGTGTGTAGGCACTGAGCTATTGATGGACCCTTTATGAAAAGAACACTTCCCACACACTTTATTTGTCTCCATCTTTTATTCAGAATTTGTGAATGATGAGGATTAATTCCATGCATATTCATAGAGCAATAATAAAGCCTTATTTTCATGATGAATTCGTTTACTGCTTAGGCATGAATTGTTAACAAACCCTGGGTCTATAAATAATCATAAGATGGTGGACCTTTTAAAGTGAATTAGATACTTTTAAATTTAGTGGAGTATAAATATCCCTAAATATCAACTTAATAATATTGATTTCTGCAAAATTGGTAAATCACCAAGCAGTTGCTTGCTTCCCTTTTCTACTCTCCATTTTGGCTGCCGTCCCAAAGTATTTTAGTTGGATTTCAATTCACTTAAGGGCCCTATCCCAGCTAAATTTAGGTCATGTGCAACTTAGTATACATTGGTTTCAGTAGGTTTTGCGAAGACTGATGAACAGGAGTAGAATCATGACATTTCTCCAAACAGCATTTTTACTGCTAGACATTCTATTAGATTTCAACAATGAAACTGCATCTGTATTCATCAGAAGAAAAGCTGTTTCCTCTTTTGCAGGGCTGGTGGACCTTTTTCAGCTCGGGGGACATATTTTCTTGTGGCCAATGTTCCAGGGAGCCAGACACCAGGAGGGCAGAGATCAGAGCTAATGAGTAATGTGGCTTGAGGAGGGGGCATGGCCTCAGTAGAATCCCAAGGGCTGGCTAGAGAGTGCATTTAGCACTCAGGCCTAAAGTCCCTCCCCATTCTCTAACATAATAAGAAGGCCATCCCATGGCAGTTATAGTCATCATACATGCATGTTTCTTGTTGTTGTTTTTTCAGTGACCCAAAAGTCAGGCTCAGACAGAATCCATCATAAATGTCTGAACATATGAGGCTGCCTCATAGGAATCTGCCTTCTAAGATGCTTGATGGACTATTGGTCCATCAAAGATGAACTATTAACCCTTTTAGCCAGGTGCTGCATATTCCATAACTTGCAAGTGTCCTGGAGAAAAACAGGACATCCCATTTCCCCCCATGAGAGCACAGTGGCCAATTGGGGACCTGTGATCTTGTGTGATTTTGCACCAAGATCTCGCTTTTAAAAAGCACTTTGGGAGGGGGCTATGGTTTCATGCAGCACCCCCAAAACATGTATTTTTGGGTGCCAGACCACAGCCCCCAAAAAAGAGCATCTTTTGGGCTCCGTGATCTCATGTGGGTCATGTGATTCGCACAGGAGCACGAGCGGGAAGCACACAAGTCCTGGTTTGGGGACTGATCATGTTGAAAGGTATGATATTCTGACTAGCAGGCAGCAGTTCAGCACTTGTGCAGAGATTTTTCCGAGTCCTGCTTCCTCATATTTTTAACTGGAGGAACCAGATCTATAACTTGGTGGCTTCTGCATGCAGAACATGGGTTCTGCCATTCAGACGTGGATCCTTCCTAGTAAGCAGATAATGGTTGTTGTTGTTGTTTTTATAGTTTTAACGATCTTTACTTTTTTGTGTTGTAGCCTTGTGAACCGCTTTTACAAGTCTGTTGTATTTAAGTGGTAGGTAGTGGATAGAATTGGGGCATCTGAACTCACCACCCCTTTGCAGCCCCTCATGAACCCAAAGTTCTCTGCTTTGAGTGGGCTCTGCTTAGTGGATGAACACTTGGGAGCCATTGCATCACTGGCCTGAGTCATCTCTGTATTCTGCTCCAGCCATGCCAACCAGAAACTTCCCAAGGGACCTGGAATGCAACAGATTCCATAATCTTCTGGTAGGCGGCTATTCTGTGTATAGGGAAATGGCCACTGTTAAGTCTTGTGCTCAACAGGAAATGATCTGATAAAGGCCTCCCAGTCTCAGGCCACCATCTCTGGTTCCGTCAAGAAGCAAAGTCAAAGGTATGGGCGTTTTGAATAGTTGAAGTATAAGACATGAGGGTCTTACTATAAGAACATATGAATGTTCCAGCCTTACTGGAGACATTCAAGGGTGTTGAGGTGACTGGAGACATTAGTGACAAAAACCAAGCAAAAATCCAGGAAGGCATAAAACAAGCTGCAGTGTTAAATAACAGATGTTGCACAAGCCATATAGTTAATGCATGCCAAATCATCCACCACACTTTATCAATGTAAAAAGTGGCTCATGGCATGAGCCAAAGTGAGTGATGTTGACAAGTGTTCTTTTAGATAAAATATGAGTGATTAAAAAAATATGCTCTTCGTTGTTAGCTTGCTCAACAGTTCCGGGTGTATTCCAGGCAGAAGCAGATTGCACCAATACAGTGGACAAATGTACTATTAGTAACCCTGTCTATAGCTATTCATCATTTTTACCCATCTGCCCACCAGTTAGCCATCTGTCTCTCCAACTTCAGGGATTTTAACTACTGAAATAAGCCAATATATAGCTTCAGTGATTGGGAATACCTCAAGGAAGAAGATGCATTACATATGGAATGCTTAATTTTTCATAAAAGCCCATCATTTTGAAGGATGCATAGGTCTACATTCTCCTGCACGCTCCCTCCAACCTGTTTTAGCAACGTGAGGCTCATGCTGCAACATCTAATGGCAGCTCTAAACAGGCAGCCAACTTACTCAGAGTCGACCCATTGAAATCAAAGGACATGACAAAGTTAAGCACATTTACATTAAGCCAAATTGGTCTATTCTGAGTATGGCTTAGTTGAATACAACGCGGAATGTGCCAAACTTCTGTCCTTGTTAGATGACCTTGCCCTATTCAGGCAGGTAGGCAAAAACCAGGCATCTGAATTGAAACAAGCAAATAGCAGACTGAAGGCTATTAGTCTGTTGGTTCAAAAAGAGAACTTAATGGCATACCTTAGTAACAACCTGCAGCAGATCTGGGAGTTTTATTTTAGACGCAGAGCTCACTGTTTCATTGTAAAAGCAACAAACAAACAAACAAAAACCAAACAAAGCAAAAGCAAAACACCTCAAAGCAGTTTTTTTTAAAAAAAGCAATCAAATTATCACTAAGAAAAATTAACAGCAATTGCGGTATTTAATGCGGTATTTTAAAAGTTAACAATGGACTAAACACAAACTAAGGTTCTCATCAATTTTCTAAACGTGGGTGGGCTCATCTAAATGTCTATATAGGCTTGTGTGCAAATCTCCTCAAGTCAGTTGTTTAGAAGGTAGCTATCATAATTGATGGCTATCAGAAAACACCCTTATCCTTTATTATTGCATTTTTTGCAACAAGAGTTCTGGCAAAATGGACTCTGGGCTAACCACCCCTGGTCTAGAGAAACACATCTGAGATACCGCCTCCTTACCTACAGATACTCTTGGGTGTTGAGATCAGTAGTAGGGGTCCCTTTTGGCAGTTCTGCCATGCTCTGAACCTCGGAAGGTGGTGGCCCTGAAAAGGGCATTCTGTGGCAGCCCCTAAGTTGTGGAATTCCCACCCCACAAAATAAATACAGTTTTTGGTAAATGCTGAAGACTTTTCCTCCGACCTTTAACACCTAAGGCCTTTGACACTTTTTCTACACCTACCCTATTCTTGTGAGACCTTGTCCCTATTTTTAATATTGAATTTCATTGCAACCTGCTGGCAAAGGGTGGGTAATGATGACGATGGTTTGGCACGGCACTCCATCTGCACTCATTTCTGCTCGCTGGATTGTGGCACCTCTGCGCACCGTCAAACAGACAGTTAGCTCTGCTGCACGGACCACTGCTGTTCAATAACACTTTGGGATTAAATAGATAAAGATAGCAAAAGAAGCCGAGCTCATGCTAATAATAGCTTTATCGCCACCATCATCAGGGCGCCAACTACATAAAGGCTGCCTTCATCGCAGACACTTTATTCTCACATTCCCCACAACAGACTAGTTATTTGGTGTGTTAAGTTTAATAAGCAAATAATGCCCATATGATAGACTTTAACTAATTAATTACTTACTTAACTCTCGTTATTTTAGCCTTTTAACTTGTTTAGTTTTTAAATGGTAGCTTCTGTCTTAGGGGTGTTAGGAAGGACTTTAATTGGCGCTAAATGGATTGCTTCAGAAGGGTGGCATTTGCGTTGGAAGGAGATGTGCTTCAAGGCAGAGCTAACTCGGTTGTCTTTTGGAGTGCCGTTTGATTTCGGCTGCACTAGGGAAAATCCCCTTTTAAACCCGTGAAACTGGCTAGTGCACGTCCTAGGTATAAGTGCATTTGCCTCCAAGCTGTGGCAGATGGCTCTTGCACTGACATCAAATTGCTTGTAACGTAGAGAGCAGTGGTTTTCTGTTGGGTTATATGTATTGAGGAGCTATAATAATAATAATAATAATAATAATAATAATAATAATAATTTATTTATACCCTGCCCATCTGGCTGTGTTTCCCCAGCTACTCTGGGCAGCTTCCAAAAAATATTAAAATACAGTAGTCCATCAAACATTAAAAGCTTCCCTAAACAGGGCTGCCTTCAGATGTCTTCTAAAAGTCTGGTAGTTGTTGTTCTCTTTGACATCTGATGGGAGGGCATTCCACAGGGCGGGTGGATGTACAGTCACTGATATCTCAGTTGAGCCGATGGATGGGTCCTTGGCTACAGGTTGGTGTAACGGAGGCTGCCAGGTGGAGAGGCATGATACGGCTGGCTTATCAGCAAAGCCAATGATGATCCTCTCCAACCATTTCCAACGTCAGCCTGCCTGGGCATTAATATCTTTTACTCCAAGAAGTCTACTGCAGTAACTTTCATGCACCAGGCAAAAACTTCGGACCTTAGAGACCAGGGATTGAATCCCTACTCTGCTATGAAGCTCACTGAGTGGCCTTGAGCCACTCACCATCTCTCGGCTTAACCAACTTACACAATTTTTGTTGTGATGAAATAGAGAGGAGTAGCACCATGGACAGCACCTTGAGCTTCTTGGAAGAAAAGGTGGTATGTAAATGTAACACACACATATACATGTATATGGTGGCTGGTCTTTATCTGTGCAAGCAGCTGTGGAAGCCTTTCTGTGCTGAACAGGCTGGCAGTTAGTCTCATTGCACCCATATTCATTGGGTGTGCAAAACGTGGTATTTAATAAAAATAGAATCATAGAATTGTAGAGTTGGAAGGGACCCTGAGAGTCATCTAGTCTAACCCTCCTCCAGGCATGCTATAAATCCCAGTGCAACATAAACAGCTTTTTGTAATAATAATAATAATAATAATAATAATAATAATAATAATAATAAATTTATTTATACCCCACCCTCCCCGGCCAGAGCCAGGTTCAGGGCGGCTAACAACAGCAAAATTACAGTAAAAACATAATAGGGGAAAAAACCAATTTAAAATACAGGTTAAAATGCAATTTAAAATGTAGCCTCATCAAAACCATAAAGGGAGGGAAACATAAGGGTCAGAGTGAGTCCAAACCAAAGGCTCTGTCTTGCAGGCCCTGCAGAAAGATGTCAAGTCCCGCAAGGCCCTAGTCTCTTGTGACAGAGTGTTCCACCAAGTCGGGGCCAGAACTGAAAAGGCCCTGGCCCTAGTTGTGACCAATCTAACCACCTTGTGACCTGGGACCACCAAAATGCTATCATTTGTGGACCTTAAGGTCCTCCGCGGGGCATACCAGGAGAGGCAGTCACGTAGGTAGCTTCTTTGTGGGACACACTTGGGGCTTGCCCTTCTAGACCAACGCACTTATGTCTTTATTCTTTTAAGAGGGATTAAGGAGTATACATGCACACACACACAATCACCCATCTGGCAAATCCTGCACTCAGAGAGAGAGAGAGAGAGAGAGAGAGAGAGAGAGAGAGAGCAATTCCTTCTTTTCCTCCTTTGGGTTCCCTCCCTTCCACCACAAGCCTTGGAGTTTTGTTTTTCCCCTTTCTAAACCTTCCCCCTCCAAAACTGTGAGTTCCCAGGAAGCCTTTGGTGGTTAAATGTTTAATTGCTACCTTTAGTGGTTAAATGTTTGTATTTCCCCAACAAATACCTGAACTCTGTTGTTCCATTGAGCACCTACCACATGAGGTCTTTTACATACTTGAAGCAATATAAACATTATCCACACCTGGTTCTTTCACTAGTGATCTAAACCAGGCATCCTTGCTATATTGTTTTATATGCCTGCTGAAACCCCTTTTTCTTTCATCAAGCTTACCCAGACTTATAATTTAGTTGTGTGTGTTTTCAAAAGCTTTGCTGCTTTTGTCTGTATCTTATTGATGACTATTTTATTTATTGCGTACGTTGCTTAGAGATTTCTCTGATTAAGTGGTCTTTGGTTTCCCACCCTAAATATTTGTGGATGGGGTACAGGTTTTGGGCCAGCTCAACCTGACCGACAGCAGTCTGTTTTTCAGTACAGAGTCAGTGTTGCAGTGGTAAGCGGTACCCCAGTACTACATTCAAGCTAAATTCCTGCCGTCGTTCATGTTCTGCTAGGGGTGCAGTGAATAGGCATGTTTAGATATGTATGCCCTGAGTACCTATGGTAATACATTATTCTGTCATGCCATGGGCCAGATCACCTTTGGTAGTTCCAATGGGAGGACCTTGGAAGTGTGTTTAAGGGGAGCACCACTGAGCTCTCCAACGGTGCTCAGAAAGGTGCCACATTGGGATTTTGGTAGCACTGATCATACGCAACTACATTTTATTTTAATGATACTTGAATAGGAGAGGCAGATTGGACCTTCGGCTATTTAGAATCCTGTGTAAACTCATTTAGGCAGTTGCCAAAACAGTTGCATTATGAAACTGCAACTTAGGGGAAGGTAGATGCCTTTGAGAGATACTCTTCAACCACTACCATGCTGAAGAACAGCTTTCATTTCTGGAAACATATGCATTTGAAGTAGACAGTTCAGCATATTTCTGGTAATTTATTGGGGTGAGGGGGTGAATAAATGCCTCGCAAGCTGTTGGTAGCTTGGCTGGTCAAATGATTTGACCCACATGCAGAGTCAGAGCTAAACAATTTCAGAATGTAAAGGCACCATCAAGGGAATCTTTGCTTGCTCTGAAAATGCTATAAAGAAACTTATTACGGAAACTTAACTGCATGTTCTTCTCCAGGAAGGTTTACAAGGGATGAGATAATTAAAGTCTTTTATTGCAAAGGCTTTTGAACATTTGTGGAACAAGTAAAAATATTCAGCAGGGGCTCATAAAATAAGGCATTTAAGGCTCACATTGGAAGAAGTATATAATATTTCTCCCCTAGTGTTGTATCAATTATGTAAATCAAAGAGTACCACATTTCTAAGCATTTTCTCCTGTATAATAAAAGACTACTTGCTGCCACTGAAAAGTGGTTCCCTGGAGAAAGCTGAGATTTTATTGTGTTTTACATCATACATATATGAAAGTTAATTATGTCACATCGCACTGATCCAGTCCTACTGAGATCTCTGTGTCAATCTTTGCAAGGCAACTAAATCTCTTGCTTTAAGATTTTGCAAGTGTTAACAGTAAGCTCTTCCTTATTCTCTGCAGCTGATTCCAGTTATTCTACTTATCTTGTAATGATGTGAGCATCTAGTTTGGCATAATTTTGGCAGATGAAACAGCCAGAAATCCAGTAGGTGCTAAGGAGAGGGGAGAATTATGGTTCAGTTCACATTCAGAAACAGACCTGCCCAATTTGCAGTTCCAAAAACAATTCACAAACCCAAAACACATAGCTATCTTTCTTTTGCAATGTTGTTGTCCAACACAAAAAGGTATGCATAGAAATGTGTTGATGAACTAGGAGAAAGAGTGCACGTGAACATTGCTGAAAATACATTGCAAAATGTTAACACAAGGCAAATTTTCGTATGAAAGCACACTTGCTAGGACAAATGCTTTCCTCCCACCCCAGGGAGGAAATGACAGGGGCTGCTTTCTGAGGTGTCCTGGGCTCTGTGCCCACCCGATGTGATTCAGAGTGTGCCCTTTCACCACTGCAGTGGCCTCTGATTCCCACTTCAACCGTTGGGTAAAGTTCATTCATCCCTTTTTACTAAAATAGATCTTCACTCACCCCTTCTTCCCTGGTGAGGCACTATTTTGTGGTTCGCCTCGGGTACCAAATGTCTTCAGCCAGCCCTGGTGGGACCCCTGTCCATACCTACTGGTAAACCACAGTGGGTTTATCTGGATTGAGCAGTGCTGTGATTGGAGCTGTTTTAATTTCCCACAATGCCACCTATGTACTCCAATCATTGTTGAAAATTAAAATAGGAGCACACAGACCTAGCCACCTAGTGGGAGAGATCCAGGGAGTTATCTGCACAGCAATGGCTGCTACTGGGATGCTGGGGCCCTGACAGCTGCCCAGGGATGCTACTTGCTGGTGCCGACTAGGCCCAGAAGCACCATCCTGCTGACTTCTATAGTAGCAGCTAACTGAAGAGTCTGTAGGTTAGGGGCTGCTTTTGGAGAGAACCATATAAGAAGATGCAACTGTTGTGAGCCATTCCATCTTCCAACCATTAGCTGCTGAGGAGATAAATCACCTGAAACACACTGACGTCTTATTTATTTATTTAGTAAAATTATATCTTTCTTTCACTTTGTCAGAGTTTAAACCCGAAGTGGCTTATGAAAGAATTAGAACCAAGTAGTCATTTAGCAATAAATACAGCCAATCCATTTGTATCCTACATTTGTTGGATTTCTGATGGTTTCTGCTTTGTGATGCTTCCCAATTTGGTGTTTTCATTTAACAGTACTGTATCTTGACCACTTAACCAGGAACTTCTTCGGCTGTACATTGATGCACATCTTCAGACTGGTCACATACACAGTGGACACATGCAAACCATGCAGAATGCATGCATGCACCCACATTCACCAGGTGGACACCTGGCCTGTGGTTATAAATGCTCCTGGGTCAGGCCTGGAATTTTACCTGGGCAAGAGTCAGGCTCTGGTCTTACTCACAATGATCTCTAGTTTTGCTCTGATATCTGTTGGTCTGATGGTTCTTCCTGATCTACTGCCTTTGGTGTTTACTTGCTTGCCCTTTAGCTTCTTACTTTCCTGGCCTGCAGTTGATTCTGGCTGGGAATCAATGCTTCTGTGGAACTGTCCCAGTTCTCCTTCCACCTCCTGTCCCAGATTTGCTCTCTGTGCATTCAGCTACATACAGCCCAGGCCGCTGCAAACCCACCAGTCTATCTGCTTATAAGATACTGAGATGTCTCCTGTGGTTGAAAACAGCTGGTTAATGGCATGAATCACTTCCCAGTTTATAGAGGCTTTTGGGAAATATGTTCTGCCCAGAAAGTGCCCCGTTAATGGGCAACCTCCAAATAACCCTCGAAATTATTCCAGTGTTCATTCCTGAGCTATTTGAAACACCCTTTAAAATGTGTAACCAGGACCAGGCAAATCAATGCAAACAAAAGAGAGAACACAGAATCCTTTTTCAAGACCTCATGGAAGTATAAAATGGAGGCTTATAATATCAGTTTCCAGCAGAGATATATAACCCCAACTATGCAAAGATTTCACCAGCATTATCAAAATTTGTTGCATGATAGTGTCTCTTTCCTATTTTGTCGCTGCTTAGCTTTTAGTTCTGGCCTTGCATTGCTTAGGGTGGCGGTAGGACAGGCATTCATCATTCACTATGGAAATGTATAGCTCACCTGCCAATCATATTATCAGAAGGGTTTACTATAAAATACAGTACGTGTGCTCAGCAGCATTATTGTACAAGGAAGGTTTGTCTGTCTGTTTAGTTACTGACAGACAGGGCCATCTTACCCATAGGTGCTACGGGTGCGGGGCACCTGAGCACCAGGCTCTCAGGGGCGCCAGGCTGAGAGTCCGGGGCCTGAGAGTTGAGTCCGGGGAAGAGCCCGCCTGTTGGTTGGAGCGCCACGGTGGGCTCTTTTGCTGCAGACGGCTCTTCGCCGCGAGTTCGGGGGCAACCGAGCCAGCGAGACTCTGAGGCGGCCGGCCAGCTCTGCCCTCCTGCACGCCTGGGACTGGGCAACCTGGGGGGGGGGGCACCGGGCGCATCTTTTAACCCCAGCACCGCATATGCTTGAGACAGCCCTGCTGACAGCATGTACATTTATGTTGAATAACCTAAAGTTCCTCATGGCGATGTACAATAAACAGGGAATCTAGTAGGGGACAGTGTAGTGGTTAAACATAGACAAGCTTGGAAGACCTGGGTTCAATCCCCCAGTTATTTATGAAGCTCACTGAGTGACCTTGCTTAAGTCACCTTTTCTCAGTCTAAGCTACCTCACAGGGTTGTTGTAAGGACAAAATGGAGAGGAAAGAACCATAGTTCAGAGGGAGAGGATAAGGTTTCTACTTCTCCTTGGTCAGAGAGAGAGATTTTAAAAGAGGAGCAATGACTTGGAAGGAAAGTGTATAGCTAAGGGCTTCAGGGGTTAACAGTGAACTTCTCTTGACAAATACCCCCAACCCTGCCATTCTTTGACGCAAGCTCTGGTTGCAAGGGTCACCACAGAGCCACCTAAGTTGCAAACCTGGGCCAAATCTTTTAGCATTATTTTTTTGGCGAGCACATTTATAGTCTGCTTTTCAGAGCCAGATGGACGACTGAAGTGGCCTCCAGATAAAAATGCACAAGAAAATACAAGCCTGTTGTTGTTGTTTCAAACGAGCAATGTCAAACAGTAATTTGAGTTCCTGTCATTATCATCTTCCAGGCTCTAAATCAAGGCTCACAAATAATCACACTACTCTCACAGTCTTGGTCCTCAGGATGTGAGGACAACAGGTCTGTGATGAATTAAACCATTAAAGACTGAAGAAAGTTAGGGAAATGGCACTAAGTGGCCTTTAAAATATTTCCAGTTGCAGAGCTGGGGTGCTCTAATAATTGGGGTGTGTGGTTGCAATCCTCAGAGCATTACTCAAATGAAGTTTCAGCTCAGTTATTACTGAATGAAACTATTAAGATTCTTGGTATTTACCAGTGAATAAAGGAAGCAGCGGTGTTAAAAAGAGAACTGAATTAGGGGCCACATCTATTGCTTCCCTCAATGGTTTTAACATACTATTTAGCAGAAAAACCGGACCCACAGCCACACTCAACATTCCCCATGGGAGCTTGAGCTAGGGCAGGGCCAATTCGCCAAATATTATTCTAGGGAGGAAATTCAAGGAGAGCCTCAAAAAGTCTGTTTGAAGAATGTTGACCAGCAAATGGTTTTTCTAGGGAATTTCAGCCCAGCTTTTAAACACACACACACACACACACACACGCCAACACCAAAGTGTGCACAATGGATTTTTTTTTTGGGGGGGGGAATCAATGATTATAGTAAAAGGCCTTTCAAGCAAGTAACACGTTACAGTACAACTTTCTCCCCAAGCAATTGATTCAAGTAGTACAGCATTTACTGGAGGTGCAGGATGTTGATTCTTATGAAATCTGCAAAAGGAGAGTAGATGCTCTTTTGAGCTGGGAAGAAAGAAGCAAACGTAGACAGAGGAGCAGGACCCCATGGGGGATGCGTTGCTTATTTTCTCCAAACTCCTTTCATTTCTTACAATTTTGTTGTGCTCCCTGCCACCCACTTCCAAACCTTTTTCATGAGACAACTGTGTGGCATAGGGGAGGAGAGGAGAATGGATTGTAGAGCTGCTTTTTCCTGCACCTCCTCACATTCTGAGGCTCAAAACTGAGAGGCCCTATGCTATATCAAGTCTATATCATTACTAAAAACGCATTAAGCAAAACATGGGTCCCTAAACTGTAGTTTATGTAAATCTGGTGTGGTTATTTCTTACCTACAGTGCAACCCACACTAGTTGGGTAACATTGCCCCCCTGTGCCAACCATATCCACACACACCCGTGCTTGGACGTGTCAGCCACAGAATGGTGTTCTGTCTCTTTCATTAACAAATCCACATTTAGTTTTTTGGACTGCAGCCTGGGAAAACAGTATAACAATTGTCAATAATCAATCTCGGCAGCAAAAAAAGGTTAGAATGTTCATAGCAATTTATTGGGCTGTCTGGCTCAAATATTCTAGGAGAGAGAAAAATTGCCATTTTAAAGAAATACGGCTTAGCAGTTTTGATGGCTTCTTTCTCCCCTCCTCCCCTTGGGTGACCTTTACAATGTCTGCATTTTCTAGGCCTGATTTCTTCTTGGCTGTGCAATAAAAAAATACATTCTTTTTATGGACAACTATAGCTCATCCACAATGAACTTAATAGTACTTAAAATTCATCCTTCAGCTCCATAATCTTTTAGCACTGAACACCGGGTGTTCTGACTCCCACAGATACGTTCATTGCTAGAAACATTTGTGGGTTGCAGTTCTCTGCAAAAGGTATTGCCTCAATTATGGATCAATACACGCTAACGGTGGTGCAATCTAAAACAATGAAACGTATAGTTCTAGGGCCCATTTTTTGATGAAATGATATCAACTACTTCTACAATTATTCTTTTTGGTATTTAAAAGCAAAGCAACACCCCTCCCCCTCCAATCTGTGTTGAGTACTTACTGGCTAAAATATTACTACTTGCCTCATAATCTGCGCAATCACTGCCTGTTTTAAAGCATCACAACTATTCAAAATAAGTAGCTTTTGGACATCCAATTAAAACATAAGGGGCGGTATCCAACTAAGCATGGCTGAGTTAAGTCCACTGATTTCACTGCGTTTACTTTGAATAAAACTTAGTAGAATCCCTCTCTCTTACCCTGTTACAGTTGAGCCAAGCTGCATAGTTGTTTATTAAACTTATTAGATGCTTGTCACCCAAAGAGTCTCCAGGCAACTTACACTGAAAAATATAGATAAATACATTATACCACTGCAACACAGTGGGGGACAGGTCTGTATCTGAAACACACTGAAAGATTTTGTTTCATGAGGTGACAGATGGCATTCAGCAGGTTATCTCTTATGTAGGGCCTGTATAGGGGCCTAGAATAGCTTAATAGCTAACATTAGAATCCTTTTGCTAACCGTTCATAGAAATGTATTAGTCAGGGGTGGAGCTGAACATAATCTTAAAATTGAGCTGCCCTGGCCCATTAAAAAATAAATTTAGGAAGCCAAAACTGCCTCAGCTCCTAGGAGTCAATGTCTATGTCAGAAAGTTATGACACTGGACAGCTGCCACGCAACTTAGGTCCATGAGGTTAGCATGGGGACTAACTCCCTTGGCTCTTAGCCAATCCTTTGAAGTCATGTGCTGGCTTTCTAATCATCAGTCACAAAGAGGGAAAGTTTGGGGACATCATCTTAAGTCACTGTAAGGAGTGTCTCCATTGCCCCGGAGTGGATTTCCCAGCAACTGAAAAAAATGGGCCACAAGATTTCTAACTCTCTATTATGTGAGCTGTGTATTCTCATTTTAGCAGATGAAGCCTGTTAAGGTGCATGTTTGACTTTTATTTTATTGCCAAGCTGAATTAAAAAAGAACCCCTTGGCAAGGCCAGGGCCATGGCACAGTGGGGAAACACTGCTTTAATTCCTGGCACTTCCAGGTAAGGTTGAGAGACTCTGACTGAACACTGGAGGGTTGTCAACAATACAAAGCAGGATGGACATGTTGGATTAGCCAGAGGCAAGATTGACCATGAGGTTTTGTGAGTAAGGCTTTCAATTTGGTTCTGCTTTTCTGCTTTGAAAATAACCTATTCACTTTCTTGAATTAGGCATAGTGCTAGCTGAATGGGTGCTTGGGGTCCCCCCTGCCACTGTTACTCCAGCAAAGCTGCAAAATTGTATGCACAAGCTTCCACTTTCAACTAAGAGTGGTTTGCTGTGTCCTCCTAACTAGGACAAAGTGGTTAGTTTAAATCAAAGGTGGATAACTGCATCATTCTAACTACTTTGAACTTATGTCTGTTATCTTTGCTTTCCTTCCATGCTTATGAACTGCACAACTTGAGCCTTTGGGGAGGGGAATGCAAAATTGTCAAATTTGCATGTGGAATTCCATTATTCTCCAAGCCTGGAATGATTCCAAATCTTCTATTGTAAAGGATACTCAGTGTTACAAAAGCAATTATCCATTTTTATTTTGTTTACATTGCACTGAAAATTTACATCATACTTTTACAAATCCCCTTTTTTCATAAAAATAGACTTCTTTACAAAAGTGTATGCATTAATATAAGAGGAGTAGCCAGTTGCAGAAGAAACAAGATTTTAAACAAGATCTCAAATGTATTAACCTTAACATTAATGAGTGAATCATCATTATTGCAATCATTTGAATAAACAAGAATAAATAACAAAGTGATGGTATAAAATATAAAAATGGCATTCTTTTAGTAGAAGACAGTTTCTGGACAAAACTGTATGAATTCTGAAAACAAAAAGGCTGTAAAATGGTTTATAAGAAATTCATCAAACACCATAGAAATTCAAGCAGCAATCCGGGGTACAATGATGGATTTGGGGCAGGAGGGAAGGGGAGATGGTTTGTTTGTTTTTGGTAGGCACTCTCTATAATGTTGATTTTAAAAAAAAAAACACTTTGATTTTTCACAGAGTTATTCATGTCTGGGAAGAGACAGTAGTACCAAATAATTAACACCAGCTAATGTACAGCATTGATGACTCCCAAATGGTTTCATGCTATAAAAGGAAGACAATGAACTATGACATGGAAACTACTCAGACTGTCATTTCATAATTCAGTTACAAAACTATAATCAAAACAAAAATCACATTCCTTCTATGAGAGTGAAATAGACCTGTGATGACTTGAACCCAACTTAGAAGAAAGTAGGATTTGAAGGAACTGATTATTTTGCTTCCTGTACCCTTATTTACATTGCACTGTTGCAACAGAACAAATCGTAACTGAATAGGATTTGTCTCTCAAACATGAATACTGATTTATATTCCAAAACAAACACAAACTTCCCAAATTAGAATGAGGCAGGTTTTGTTGGGACTTAAAACCAAAACCTGTTGAATTCAGTAGGAAACTTCTACCAGTGTGCTGCAAATTAATGGTCACAAGGAAATTGGAATCACACAAACGGAAATCTGAAGGGCCAATTTCAATCCCAGTATTTTTGCTATGTGAATTGTTTTACATAATCTGTATTTAAAACATTTGTGCTGGCATAACCATTTGAAGACACAGAAATGCCTGGCACGGCTTTGGCAAAGCTTTTAGTATACACCCGCCCAAACACATTATTTATTGGCACAGCATACTACAATGAAACAAATAATGTACCGCAAAATAATCCCAATCAACAGAATGGAGTGGAGCAGACATGTGGGTTCTGCTCTTGTAGGATATCCCTTTATTTTCAATGAGAGGACAGATCCATGCACATCATTGTGCCCTCCTATATTGGGAAGACCCAGAGAACAAGATTGCTCCTTTGGTGCATCAAAGCGATAAAGACATTAATGGATCAAAGTGCATCTTGTAGTCGCTGCAGATTTACTGGCCTGTGTTTAGCATTTAACACAGAGTGGAAGCAGGACCTGTAACACTGCTGAAACTCACAATTTCAAAGGATCTGAATTTTAATGCTTAATATCCTTTATCATTTTGGTGTGCGGTGTTGTAATATGTTGTTCGTCTTGTGTGAAAATTTCAAAATAGGAGAAACTGGGGTTGCTAGGGCAAAAAGCGTGTTAATTGGATATTTTCACAAATTGTCCTCTGAAACGACGAGTACTGCAGCATTACGGATCCTAGATTGTTAAGTAGTACAGTGTGTCCCAACTCTTTTTATACTGCTGTCGGATTGGTGGCTGCTGGGAAAGGAAATGTCAACCTGTGAAGAGGAAGAAAAATGCAGCAGCTCCTTGTAGCCCACTGTAGCAGGAGATGTTAGCATGAAGAACAATGAAGGCAGAAATGGAGCAAGGAATTTAAATTCATGAAACAAAAGAACCTGAGAACGTGACACTTAATTATCCCACCGTGGCACAGAAATAATAGGTTGCACTAGCAAGCTCAAGCCGATTAATGGCCGTGACATAATCTTAGAAATTCAAAGGTACAGGGTGTGAGCCGTGTGATGTTCTTTAAAGGGAGGTACAATTGAGAGAATGGGACCCAATTCTAACTGTTGAGGGAATGATGTAGCTCATGACTCTTGCTCCTTCCTGTAAATATAACTCTTAATTTCTACCATATATCATTTGTTTTGTTCTTTTAAACCCAGTCCCTCTAGCATAGTTTATAAAGCACAGAAGTACTGATAGTGGATGCTCCTCCAATATATGCAAATATGTTTTATTTATTTTTTAATTTTATTTTTTTTAGAATAATCTCCTTTTTTTAAAAAAAGCAAATAAACTGTGAGTAAGCACTCCTAGAGTGCAGCACATTTTCTGTAAAACACTCCACGGTAACCATGAAGTCAATATAGTTTTTTTTTTCCAGTTTATGAAAGAAAAAAGAAAAGGAAAAAAAGAAATCCTCTCTTGTCTCTCTGTCTCGTCCTCAGGAGAAGGTGACCCCGGAAATCCTGAAAAGTGTGCTTTAATTTCATTTTTTGTTTTTGTTTTACACCAGTGAACGATGTGTGCACTGTGGTGTTGTGTTTCAATTTTCACATCTCTGAAGTCAAGCCGTCGCAATGTTATACCATTGTGCAGACTGTGTTCAAGTTGGGATCAAATCGTACAGCCTTCCCCTCGACAGACTTTGCATTCGTGTCATACATGGGGTTTTCAAAAGCAGCTTGCCCATTGTTATTTTCATGTACAGAGCATCCTGTATACTGTGTTTTAGGTGCAGTTCTGTTGAGGAAGGCAGACAATAAAGAAAACAAAATTATTTGTGTAATGAAAGAATTTATAACTTGCTTTTTTTCGAGGCAAGGTGTAAATTCAACAGAGGGCAACAGACTGGATGTCTGAAAGAAGTCTACAATTGTCAGCATAACTTGATAATGAGTAAATTGTCAATGACAACTGTGGAGCAACTCTCCATAATAAAATATAACAGGCATAGGACTTTTCTAAGCACTTACAAGCTGGTAAACTATGTGGGATGTAAGATAAATTATACAAGAAATATGAGTCACAATACTGTAAATGTCAAAAGCAAAATATAGGCAATATGTGAAGTACACAGCATCCCCTTTTTATTGCTCTGTCCTGAGTTGCCGAGAAATTTGAATAACCTTGTTCCTCTCTTCGAGAGAATAATTTACAACAACAATTTAAACAGAGCAAGTAAAGGTATAATGTAAGACAATAACCTTGCCTATCAAGCATCCCTGACAGTTCTTAAATGAGGTTAGTATATGCATGCACTAGACTGAATGTTTTTCAAGAGAGCTCTTAATTTATCTTGAATAGAATAATGGGGCCTACAGGCACTAAATAATTCAATTTAATGATAATAGTGAAGATGGGGCCAAAGCCATCCAGGGCAAATATTGCTACTGCCTTTGACTTCCTCAAGGCCTCTTTTTCTGGTTGGGTAGGAATACTAAGGTTTTGAAATTGGGTCTCATCACAAAGATTTGTGTCGTCAATACCATTAAAGGCCCTAGAACGGATAACTGAACAGTTGGTCTCTGAGCATTTAGAAAAGGATGCTGTGATTACTAAGACCCAGCATGGGTTTCTCAAGAACAAGGCATGCCAGATGAACCTCATTTCTTTTGTTAACAGTGTTACAAGCTTGGTGGGGAATGCTGTGGATGTAGTGTATCTTAGTAGACCACAAGCTTAAAATGAGTCAACAGTGATACATCAGCAAAAAAAAAATCTAAAGCTATTCTAGGCTGTATTGTGTCACAATCAAGGAACATAATAGAACCACTCTATTCCACCTTGATCAGGCCAGTACTGTGTCTAATTCCAGGCACCAGAATTTAATGACACTGACAAGCTCGAATGTATGCCGTATGAGGAACAGTTGAGGGAGTTGGGTATGTTTAGCCTGAATAAGAGGAAACTGAGAGGAGATATGAGAGTCATCTTCAAATATCTAAAGGGCTGTCACATGGAAGATGGAGCAAGCTTGTTTTCTCCTGCTCTGGAAGGTAGGACTTGGACCAGTGGCTTCAAGTTACAAGAAAGGAGAGTCTGACTAAACATCAGGGAACATTTACTGATGATAAATGAGAGCCAGTGTGGGGTAGTGGTTAAGAGCGGTAGTCTCGTAATCTGGGGAACCGGGTTCGCGTCCCCGCTCCTCCACATGCAGCTGCTGGGTGACCTTGGGCCAGTCACACTTCTCTGAAGTCTCTCAGCCCCACTCACCTCACAGAGTGTTTGTTGTGGTGGAGGAAGGGAAAGGAGAATGTTAGCCGCTTTGAGACTCCTTAAAGGGAGTGAAAGGCGGGATATCAAATCCAAACTCTTCTTGATAAGAGCTGTTAAACAGCTAGAGGGGGCAGCATTTTCCTCTCCCCATTGGTATGTGTTAGAGAACAATAGACTGGGGGCAAGTCTTGAAATGGAAAGAAGATATAATGAACGCCCAGCTTAGGACCATCAAACTAAAAGCATGTAGAGTGGAATTGCCCTATTAACACATCTCTTGCTCACCTTCCCCTCTAACTCACCTTCCCTTCTTCCAGGTAAGCACTGAGATCTACATAATGGAATCTGCCTTAAACATCCAGCTCTAAACTTCATACAGCAAACACACACACAAAGAGAGAGTTTACATTCATACTCACCTTTGTTTATAAAGGTAAAACCCAAATCCTGCTAATATAAGGGCAAAGAAAGGCACAAGAATAGCAATAGCCACTGAACTGCTGTTTGTACCATGTGGTTGATTTGACGAATTTGAACCTTCAGACATGTTGAGTCCTGGAAGGAAACACAGAGGCACAATTATTTCTGTTACCCACTGTCATGCTTCTCATTCCAAAAATTTCACTCTACCATGGAATAAAACAGTAAAAACAAGAGAAGCTGATGTTCATGAGTTCTACAGCTACAGTCTGCTAATAACAACACCCTGAAGATCCCGGGCCCCAGGGAGGTCAGACTTGCCTCGACCAGAGCCAGGGCCTTTTCAGTCGTGGCCCCGGCCTGGTGGAACACACTCTCACAAGAGACCAGGGCCCTGCGAGATTTGACATCTTTTTGCAGGGCCTGCCAGATGGAGCTTTTCCGCCAAGCCTTTGGCCAGGCTTCAGTCTGACTCATTTTCTCTTTGTATAAGAACAAGCATGAAGGAGGTTTCCCAGCCCACTCACAGGTCCTTATAATATCAGTGGAAACAGCTGGTCCTGGTGAGAATTAACCGCTTTCAATTTAACCTGAGGACTGCCATTTGTTTAGTTTATTTTTAATTATAAGTTATTCAAATTAATTTTGGGATGCATTTTAATCGATTACTTGCTTGTTTTTATGTATATTGTGTTATTAATATGATGTTAGCCGCTCTGAGCCCAGCACTGGCAGGGGAGGGCAGGATACAAATAAATTATTATTATTATTATTATTATTATTATTATTATTATTATCATTACTATTATTATTATTATTATTACAACAGCACATGAAATGTTGCTAGGCATAAACACCAGTTCCTGCTGTAAACATAGTGTTCCTCTTCCCAACAATGTGAAAGAAATACCTGTCCTTATTACATAGGCTGCTTACAGTAACTGGCTCATGTGTTAACAGACTAGTGGAAGCAACCAGGAAGTTAAAAACAAATCTGAAATAGGGAAAGGAAGTGGGTAAGGAATGTCTCCTCTCACTGTTTTTCCTCCTTCCTTTTTAAGGTTGGATCAGATACAAACAAGCTGGTGTAGAAATATCTTTAGGATAGAGAGCTGTCCAACCCAGTTCTTTAATATTTACAAGACTAAATAAATTGCCTCAGCTTATATTTGAGAAGTTATTCATCCCCTTTATATTGACAATAAAAATGAGAAATTGATTGTCCCTAGGAACTATAAGAACATATTTTCGCCTCCAGATAAAATTATCATAGTAGAAAGTGACCAAGCTACTTAAAAGGGATTACAGCAACTAATTCCTCTTGTAAAACTGCACAGGTTGGTCTAAACGGAATTCTACATTTAATGATATACCAGCTTCTGTCTAAAGGAAGAAACATTGCAGTACTCTAAAGATAGGCTGCAATAATTAACAGCTTAATATTTTCTCTTAACTACCTAACATTTTTGTCTTTTTTTATATGATCATGGATTCAGGTAGTAATATTTTGTTAGAGTCACAAAATTTGGAAGAAAAGATAGGCAAACAAACAACAGGCGTAGAGCAAAAAGCAACATGTCTGAATTTCAAACTCCCCACTTCTCCAGTCCTCCTCAAAAGTGATACCAAGAAATCAGGATGTCTGCATGTTAAGCCACAATACTTTAAAATACACTAATTCAGAGGCTGTTTGTAGGAAATTGGCTAGTTGCAATATTACCTTCCCCTTTGCACCTCAAAATTTTTAAAAGGGCCATCAATCAATGCCAGGTTTCAAATGCAAACTTGGATTTCAGGTAAAAATGTTTGGTTAAGCAACTTTTAGAAACTGGATGCTGATCCAACCCAGCTAGATGTGACTTAGATCCTGTGGTACTTTGATGAGAATACCATTTTTAAATATGAGAAATTTACTTATTTACTCTGCAAAGTTATACACTCTGTTGCAGCAAGAAGCCATTGATGTGCACATGGTTAAAACAGAACAAACCACAGAAACACAACCCCCTAAGGATAATGAAATCAGCTCAACGAACTAAAGCAATAAAACCATCAATGCAAACTCTAAAAACAACATCAATTTAATCAAATACAATGATGCTCTTCCATAAATGACTGGGTTACACCTTAAGGCAGTGGTGGCCAAACTCAGACCTCCAGATGTTTTGGGACTCCAGTTCCCATCATCCCTGACCACTGGTTCTGTTAGCTAGGGATGATGGGAGTTGTAGTCTCAAAACATCTGGAGGGCCAAGTTTGGTCACCACTGCCTTAAGGAAAGCCTTCCTAAACAAAATGTCTTCAGTGGGTGCATGAAGATCATCATCCAAGGTGTCTGTCCGATTTTGGCTGGAAATTGATTCCAGAGAGCTGGAGGTGCAACACTAAAGGTCTAGTTTATTGTACAAGCTAGGCATACCTCTGGGGCATATGCTATTGTCAGAAGAGCCCCATCTGAGGAGAGCAGTTGTCAGGTAGGGAAGTCCCTTAGATATCCTGGTCCTAAGTTGTTCAGGGCCCCCTCTCCCAACCAACTTAGTGCATGGAGACAATGTGGGATGAAGGGTGGAGAACAGTTTCTTTACTTTAGCTGTCATAGCCTATGGTGAACCACTTATCTAGGATTTGGCTTTTGTTGACATGCTATCTCTAACCAAAATTAGGATGATTTGTAAAGATGATGTGCCCAGGACTAAAATCTGCACATGTACACACCAGAGGCTGGCAGCAGTTAAAATCAGCATAGTCCAAGCTTCCTGTGGCCATGTACTAAGGTGACTGTAGGCATAACCAGTATTAGCTATATTTAGAATGCTTCATTCTCATAATTTAAAGTCATATTTCAGCACTCCAGCAGATGCAATCATTTTTTATCGAGAAACAACAGAACTAGAGCCATATTCAGTCATTCGGAATCCCTGTGTAGTTGATGTGCAAAGGGGAGACCAGGATCTTGCCACCATTCCCCACCACCACCACCAGACTCCACATGTCGATAGGCTATGTGTGCATACACATGTCAATAGGCTATGTGTGCATAGAATCTACAAATATGTAAATGCACATTCTCACCCTGATATCAGGGAACATGGATTTTTACGGGGTTCTCAATCATGCAGCCTTATGCACACAGAGCCAATTGATCCATGAAACCCGGGGTCCCACTCCTCACTTCACACATGAATCCCAAATGATTGCCCGGGTTTTAAAGAGTCGCAATATTAATGCATACTGGTTACCTAGTCTTTGAAGTCCAAATTGCCCATAATCTTTACCCTGGATAAATCCTTGAAAAACATAGGTAGCACCATCAGGCTCGGCGGAAACCTAAAGGGATTTTTAAAAAGAAGAGAAGTAAAGTGGATATACATACATTGGTTAAACATTAAGAAGGAGATTAGGTTCGGGCACTTAAACCGTTCAGCTCCTTGGAAATAGATTTTCCAAGCAGGAGGTAGTTGAGCTAAGAGAATATGTGGGCCGTTATAAATCTTTGTGTCTGAATTGCCTTAAAATGTGTTGTTATTTTATTAAAATCTGAGATTACTATCAGTAAAAGAGACTAGGGGAAAAATATTTATTTCAGTGTGGTTGCTATGTACATTTGTCACAAAGAACTACCACCAACAAGTTATAAATAAATTATCTAAAGCCCCCACAAAAAACTAGTCAATGTGTTATCTAAAATTGATTTTAGTACATACATACAGAGAGACACACATGGTTATCTTTCAAAGCACCTAGTGCACAGTTATTACTAAAAGGGATTTAAGTAGGTGTCAACAGGTGCTCGATGATGGAAAAGGACCTGGTGGTGCATAACTGCCATGGGCAATGACTTTTGCACCAGTTACAGCAGCAGACATAGTTTGGACTTCAGCATGCCACATTTATAAGCCATCATTGGCTTTTACATCCATTGCAATCCAGTAACATCCATTGTAATCCACTATGCACAGAGCAGTGCACAACAGCAGCTAAACAATTGCTTTCAATTTACACTGTACACTGCTAGCATTGTAACTGCCTGCTTTTCAGTGACAGCTGCTCACTGGTGTCTTCATGCGATCTGGTTTTTAGTCTCACCCACCCAGGCCATTCCTTAAAGCAGGGATGGGGAATGTGTGGCCCACCAGATATAGCTGAACTCTCCTAAGCCCTGGCCATTGGCCATACTGGCAGCATCTGATGGAGTCCAACAACATCTGGAGGGCCACATGTTCCCCATAATTGATAGGGAAGAACTGATTCAATTTACCAAAGATTAAAGTTGGGGAATCAGTGCAGGTGTAAATGTATAGAGCCTTTCCCAGTGCCACTACTGCAGTCCAAATTGCCCCCCTACCCTTTGTGATATAAAAAGATGCCAGAAGTTCCAGTCTGAGTGAATCTGTTCCACTGTTGAACAGCTTTTATAGTCAGAAAGTTCTTCCCAACATTTAGTCGGAATCTCCCTTTTTTTGTGTAACACGAATCCATTGCTTTGGGTCCTCACCCCTACTAGAATAGGGGCAGGAAAACCATGATATCACACCTTTGCTTAGCTTAGCTACACTGCTGCTAAAAAAAACTATGAATTTTCCTGTGCTAATGTATACCTAGAAATGCCGCCATGTTGATTTCAGATTGAAAAAACTAGAAGATGCAGGTTTTTGCTTGTTGTCCATACTGAACCAGAGTGTTGCCATTGTAACAAATCTAGGTTTTGTCCTTACAGATAGAATATGTTTCACCCATTGTAGAAGGAACAATTTGTGCTCCCGACAGCTGGAAATTCTCTGCCAGTTAGTGATGCCAATACTGAAGTAAATGGGCCAGTTATCTGACTTGATATAAGGCGGCTTCCTCAAGGGTCCCATGAAGCATCACAGCACTCCATACAACACTTCTGATGTCTTCTGCCACCACAGACTGTGATGCTATTGCTGATTCTGGCCCATGGCTCTCATGCAACACAATGCCTAATTCTGGGTTGTACCTTATGCCCTTCCTGAAGTTAAGTTCCAGGCAATAGGATCGGTCTGTAGTCCTACAAACCACTTACTCCATCGGGCTGCTATGGATAAAGCAGCTTACTTTCAGTGTAAAAATGCAAAGCAACTGAACAGGAAAGCATCTCATGCTCTTACAATAAAGTGTTGATGCAGACGTGTTTTTCAAAGAAATGAACAAGTGCCTGCTCAAACTGTAAGTACTATTTAAGAATAATTCTACCTTTGAAACCAGTCAGTGGCATTTCCCCAGACCTTTCAGAATGCCACTACATTCTAGCACCAACGTTTGTTCTTGCCCTGTCAGCATCCGTCTGTATGATCCCATTTTTCAGCATTGCTAATTAAACTTTCATTTCTAAAATGTCTTTTTTCTGGTCTCATGCACAAGCCATCATTTCCTATTAAGAAAGTATTGGATTTTGCTGGAACTATACTCACAAAGCCATCCATAGCCCATTTTTCCTCCTTCAGTTTGTTCACAGAAGTATGGGATGGTGCTTTAATGAGATAGATATGGAGCATTAAACGGGCTTCTTGGCTTTTATACACCCCTGTAAAATATAAAAGTAGTTGATCTGTGCCACTTGTAAGTAATTTGAGCTAAGAAAAATACCTTCAAATCTCCCACAGGAAGTCCTTACAATCACACAGGCAAGGTGTGAAGGTCAACGATTTACATTTTGCTCAGATAGTTAACAATGGATTAGAAAAAATATCTGTTAGAGTAATTACACATTCAGATTAGCAGTGTGGAATGTTGGCCATCTATCTGTTCATCTCTGCCATGAGTCCTGAGGGATTGCTGGGCTCAGGAGAGGACCAGCAGGCTGAAATGCAGACAATGGAGGAAGATAACAGCGAGGAACAGGATGATGATGGGGGAGGGGGCTGATATTAGGAAACTGAGGCTATAGATCTTCACTTCCCCCACTCAGGAGATGACTCCCCTTTTTCTTGCCAGGGAAAGGAAGTCTGTTCACCAGTCAGCCAAACCTCAACAGTTTTCCGGCTGTTTCCCCAGTGCCACGGCTAGCCACATCATCTGTGTTGGGGACAGCCCCAGCCAATCTGCTGCCAGGGTGGGTGTGGCCACAGGCCATTTACCGTATTTTTTGCTCTATAAGACACACTTTTTCCCTTTCAAAAATTAAGGGGAAATGTGTGTGCATCTTATGGAGCGAATGCAGGCTCCTTGGCTTCAGTGATAGCAACGTGAAGCCTCTGAAGCGCAGAGGGAGCGCTCCTACCATGCTCTGGAGGCTTCGCGTTGCTTTCGCTGAAGCCGCCTGAAGCCTCCGGAGCGCAGCGGAAACTCCTGCTGTGCTCCAAAGGCTTCAAGCGGCTATCCCCGAAGCCACCTGAAGCCTGAACCCTCCGGAGCGCAGCAGGAAGTCTGCTGCGCTCCAAAGGCTTCGGGTTGCCTTCACTGAAGCCTGGAGAGCAAGAGGGGTCGGTGCACACCGATCCCTCTTGCTCTCCAGGCTACACTTCGCTGGAGAGGCACTGCACAGTTTTCCCTCTCTACACAGTGCCCCTTCAGCGAAGCGGGAGGAGAAATTGAAGGGGCTCCGTTTCTCCTGCTGCTTTGCTGAAGGGGCGCTGAGCAGAGAAGGGGATATTTTTTTTCCTGTTCTCCCCCTCTAAAACAAGGTGTGTCCTATGGTTGGGTGCGTCCTATAGAGCGAAAAATACGGTAATCTCAGTGTAGCCGGCCAGCTCCCTCTTCCTTGCCTCTTTGTCGGCTCCCCCTACCCACCCATCCTCTTCTCATGCTTTGCTCTGATATGACCTTGCTATGGCAGTTGTTGGTTGCCATGTTGTTGGGACCAGGTAGGAATTTTTTTCCCTTCGCAAATTGGCACCGGCCATTTGGTTTTTGCCTGCCTAGTGGCAATCATCACAACTTTTGTGAGGTTAGGCATTGGGTAAGCCTTCATTTGGTTGGAGGGGAGGTGTTCTCTTTGCCTGACCCTCCTCAAGAAGGCTATCCTGTTAAAGGGATCCGGGGTGTGAATACTGTCCAAAGCCTGGGCATGGGCTAGGGCCATGTCACAGCCCCTTGGGGTGGTGCCACTATCTGTTGTAAGTTATAGGGTACCCCCTATCTGTAGTTTACCCTTCCATGGACTCCCTGCAGGCAGGCAAGTGTCAAGACTGGCTTTACCCCAATGCCCCAATGCCTAAGTCAAACTGCTCCCATCTGTAACCAATAAAGTTGTGGCCTATTTGAACCCATAAACCAAAATACTCCATATCAGTGTGATTTATTGTTCTCCTGGGAACTTTGTGGCTCTGGTGCCATGGCATGCAATACAGCAATGGAATTTGGAGAGGGTACCAGCTCATTTCTGGTACTGGGGGACGTGCACAGCCTGGTCACCAGCAGCACTCCCATCTCTGGGAGCAGACAACTTCTCTCCAATGCTATGACCATTTGTACACTCACCATCTGTTCTCTGCCTCAGTAAAGATCTCAAGAAAGAACATCTATCATTGTGGTCTGGGCAGAAACCAGGACAAACCTGCCCTGATTCCCCCTCTCCTCATTGCTCTTTCCCTCTGCTCTATTATCCAAAGGCTAGCAAACGTTTGGGCAACGAGTGACAGAGAATACACTCTGGGCTGGATCCAGATTAAGTTAAGGTACATTTTATGTCCCACTGAAATCAATGTGAAAAGTTAGTCAGGCCTTAAGTCTACATTGTGTTCCAATGGTTTAAATTATTATCCGTGTCTAAGCCTGATCAGCCAAGAGGCAGCACACACCCAGCTATTGCCAGATGTCTCCTTTCGCTGCCAAAGAATTACTGGGCTCAGGAAAATATTAAAAGCTGAAGTTAAACTGACAGGTTTTAGCATGATGAATGAATTATCTTCTCTGATAAATTCCTTGGATTACTTTGCCTGGCAAATTATGATGGAGCGCTACTGCAGACTCTAGCAAGGATGGCTAGGAGTAAATGGACTCTTATAAGGAGCCAGCCACTGTTGCTCCCTGCAAATTTACATTAATATCAGCCCTATTCTGTCATTCTCCACATATAAGAGCAGGGGAGGAGGACAGCACCTCTAGCACAAACCTTGCATTCTGCATAGCACTGGATTGGCAGAGATGTCTGCGTAGTAAAAAACCTATATGTGAGCAGCTACCCACATATATTTATTGATTGACTGAAATGTTTATAGACTGTGCTTCATAAAAGTATATCTAGGTGGTATATACAACATACAAAAATCATAATAAAACTAAGAAAGCATCAATAAAAATATACTTTAAATAATTAATGTCAATACTAGCTAGTTTTTTTTAAAAAGCAAACAATGCAGTTTTCAGAATACATCTGAATGAACGCGGGGCAGTTCCTGCCAAAATGCTACTAGCATGGAGTTCCACAGGGCAGAGATTGCCCCAATAATGGCTCAGTCCCTACTAACATCCAACAGACAGGGATGTGACCCACAAGAGGATCTCTGTGATCAAGGTAGAGCCAAATCAGGCCATCCTAACTTCCATGTGACTGGAACCGCTGTGTGTTCTATTGTCGTTTCAAAAACACAAAATATAATCTGAAGCAACTCATTGACTAATATAATTGTCTCTCTTCCTCTATATCACTCCATAAAGGACATTTATTTATTTATTGTGATTTTGTTTTGAAAAATACTGGGTACGGTTCAGCCATACTCGATAGCACACTCCTGTATGCGCCTACTCAGAAGTAAGCTTCACTAAATTCGCAAGCGGGGTCTGGATTGAGAAATATGAGGCCATTGCTTATTTCCATGACCTTACCTGAAAGTAGCAGCTCCATGTTGCTGTTGGTGAGTGTTGCGTTCACTCTTCCTGACGTTGCATTGAAATTTGTAACTGTCAAGGTCATGGGTTGCTTTTTGCCTTTGTAATTGTAGGAGCCTTTCCATATATAATTCTGGGCAAACACATCATCAGGAACTGTAGCGGGGAAAACATCCAAAATGTTAATGAACATAGCCATATTTGGATTGCAATAGCTCAGGTTAAAATGAGAATAGATGCTCATTCTCTCCTCTTCAATTATTTTTTGTTATTGGAAATTATATTTATGATCATCACAGAACGTAGCCCATATATACATAATGCACAGCAATGGTGCTTGAGAAAGCATCTGTGAGCTAGCCTTAACTGCATCTGTCCTAATGGAAAACTAATAATAAGTGTTACATGCATATTGAAATGATGCCGGCAAAAGACAAGATTTTAACCAACTTTTTATGCCTGCATGTAGACGGATTATATAGAGAGGATGAACTCCAGCGGGTGTCATTCTACTAACAGAGTCTATTCATCAGACATCATTCCTCTCCCCAGCAGTGCCCCCACCCAAAATTTGCTCTAGGTAGTTCCCAGACATATTCCATTTCTTAAACAGTGTGAAATCCCATTACCAAATGGAGCTGCAGAGACACCCCTGTCCTTGTAGGGTGAAAAAGTTGTGACATGTGCATGCTCAGGTCATATATGGGACTTCACAGAAACCATAAAGAAGAAAAGAGAGCATTGTTTCTCAATTAATTATTCACAAATCAAAGAATTATTAACATGTGGGAAGAAATTAAAGGAGAACTTTTAGAAGCCAAAATACAATTCTATGGGATTCCATATGTCCAACATCCACAGAGAGATATTCTGAGCATTTATGTCTCACGTGAAAGCATATACTAAATACCATGTAGATAATTCATCTGTAGCCACATTGACTGCTTAACTGATTTCCTTTTGCATGTATTACAAAAAACAACAAGAATGGGTATACATATGATGCTATACCTTTAAATTACATATATGTTTTTGGAAGATTGAGTGAGTATTAAACTCGTGGTAGGGCTGCCAAACATGTCAATTTCAGTTTCTCATTTTTCCAGTCTAACAGTCTAACCAGTGATTCATTTTTTAAAGTCCTCATGAAAAACTTGTCATGATTTCAGTGCAGATTTTGTTGCGAATCTGTGGTAAGAAATCCATGCAGAGGAAGTTGCCCCCAGTTCCAGTCACCACACAGAGGCAGTTTAAGGTCCAAATAGTTTACTGTTGTAGAAGATAAAGGCTTCAGTAATACAGTTTTGGATGTTGATATATACTCATAGCTGTAAGCTATGCACATAAAGGTAAAGGTACCCCTGCCCGTACGGGCCAGTCTTGACAGACTCTAGGGTTGTGCGCTCACCTCACTCTATAGGTCGGGAGCCAGCGCTGTCCGCAGACACTTCTGGGTCACGTGGCCAGCGTGACAAGCTGCATCTAGCGAGCCAGCGCAGCACACGGAACGCCGTTTACCTTCCCACTGGTAAGCGGTCCCTATTTATCTACTTGCACCCGGGGGTGCTTTCGAACTGCTAGGTTGGCAGGCGCTGGGACCGAATGACGGGAGCACACCCCACCGCGGGGATTCGAACCGCCAACCATGCAATCAGCAAGTCCTAGGCGCTGAGGTTTTACCCACAGCGCCACCCGCGTCCCTATGCACATGCAGATATACAAAGTACAAAGTATTTCTGTTGTCCCAGCGATTGAAGATGTAACACAGACTCCGACTCACTTCTCAAGACTCAGTGACTAACTAATGAGCTGACATGCCTTAATCACTTAAATAAATGGCACTGTGACGTTGCCATAGCAACGGTGTTGGCCGACTTTGCACCTGTTGGCTTATCCCAAGACCATGGGGTTATTTGTGCAAATGAAGAAAACTGACCCCTTCCTCCATCTCCAGTTTGTCCCACAAATTTCTCCTAAGTTTTACAAGCAATTTCCCCATATACGATGTTATTTTCACTAATATATGCCTTGTTACACATATGTTCCTGTAATATACACATTTTTGTGCACCCTTTTGTGGGTTGGAGAACAGCATTGCAAAATTTGGAGAAGGGCCAGTTTTGAAGGGTTAGCTGTGTTTCAGTTCATGCATAACTTAGGAAGTCTGAATAAGGTAGGTCTGCATTAAAATGTGGACTGAAGCAATCTCTAGCTCATGGAGCTTATTTCATAATCTCATTTAGCATCCAGATCTCAGTGCTAGAACATTACTTAGAATCATAAAGTTGGAAGGGACACTGAGGATCATGTAGTCCAGGGGTCAGCAAACTTTTTCAGCAGGGGGCCAGTCCACTGTCCCTCAGACCTTGTGGGGGGCCGGATTATATTTTGGAGGGGGAAAATGAACGGATTCCTATGCAACCCAGAGATACATTTTAAATAAAAGGACACATTCTACTCATGTAAAAACACGCTGATTCCCGGACCGTCTGCGGGCTGGATTTAGAAGATGATTGGGCCTTAGTTTGCCTATCCATTATGTAGTCCAACTCCCTACAATGCAGAAATATGCAGGTGCCCCATATGGGGATCAACCTTTGTCTTAACAGCAACGTGCTCTAACCAACTGATCCTGTATTTTAAAAGTGAAAAGCTAGTTTTTTAAAATCAGGTGCAGCCCAACCTGTTCCTGCTTTCCTTGAAGCAAGTCTTGCTGAATTCAACTTTTACACAAGTTATGCTGCGATCCTATACTTACTCACTTATTCATTGGATCATAAGCTTCACCTTCCTGCCAAGGCATACAATGTGGTTTACATTTTAAACACTACAACAAATACATTATACAAAACAAAAACAGACAGAGTCTTCTCATGCCAACTGGGAGCTGATGGTATATGTGCTATGTGGCATGAGCTCAGGACATACAGGTTTTCATCAGCCCCCAAGGCTGCTTGAATAGAAATCAAGCATAGCTCTGTCTCCCAGCTCCCTAGCCTTCAGCCTGCCAGCTTCCAGCTTCACATCACTGAACTCCCAACTCTGCCTTTGTCTTTCTAACTACCAGCGAGTTCAAGGAGGGGGGCGGCAGCATCCATTTTCTGTCTGGCACAGAGCCACTTCCTTTGTTACTTTAATGGTCCATACTCAGAGGACCATTACCTCACCAGGAAGCTAGCTTGGCCATTCCAAGAACTGAATCCGTGCTACATCCAGGAATTAGAAGGGGCTCAAGCATGCATACAGCCTATCAACACCACCACCCCAACTCATAACAATATGTATGCTTTCTGGCCTAGGCTCCCTTGCTTCAACCTACTTCAATGCAACTTATTCCAAGCATTCTAGGTGTCCATAGGTTTGCAACTTTGCTGTATTTAAAGTACGTGAATTATTTAGGACCACTTAGAACAGAGTTAAAACTTCATAATGGTTTTTAACTTACTCTTTGGGGTATACCACACACAAATGATCCTTAAGTAAGGCTTTTTAAAGTGCATTCTAGTCATTTCTCACAGTCTTAAAGCTTACCAAGGAATTCTTCCGGAATAAATGAATGTTGATTATTATAGATGGAGGTGCAGAATGTTGAGCTAAGCTATAATGCAAAGCAGAATCAATGGATTCCCTCATTTCACAAAGGTAAGATTTTAAATTTCATCAGGAGAATATAATCTCACACTTGGATTTGAAGATGGGGAATCTCAGGACTGTGAAGGATTAAAAAATCGTTGGGGTCACACCAATAACTATGCAGAATAAAAAAAAATAAAAATCTAAAGAGATCCAGTAAAACAATGTTACATATTTTATGTTCCACTGCAATGAGGGTACTTCACTTCATTTTTATGTATGTATGTCCAAATTTAGTTGATTTGGGCTTTAAAAATCTGTAATGAAATCCAGAATGCCCCCTCTGAGGAAAAGGCATTCTGTGGGAAGGAACCAGGGCTCTTTGGAATGGCAGAAAGGTAAGGTAGATTAAAAATATATGTGCCTAAGTAAATCATAAGTGGAAATAAAGACGCATTTGTACAACACAACCAAACTACCATAGTACACCAGATGTTGCCAGAAAATGGCCTGCAAACTTAGCTGCCTCCTCTTCAGCGAACTATGAGCTTTCCCTCCAGCTCACTCAAGCACAGTCATTTTCACAAGCTCATACACATACACACACAAATGCCCCCTCAGCTGGGAAATTGACACTTTCTTCAACATCTGGTGGCTCTTAAAAGCTATCAGGAATCCTGAATTCCTGCATTGCAGCAGGTTGGATGATGATGGTAATGATGATGATTTCAGTTTACATACCACCCTTTATCCAAAGATCTCAGGGCAGTGTACAACATTAGAAACATAATTTACATAGCATAATAATAATAATAATAATAATAATAATAATAATAATAATAAAAGCAACTATCATGGGGGGGATAGTCCCAAAAGAGGAGTACAGTTGTACCTCGTAAGTCAAACAGAATCCATTCCAGAAGTCCGTTCAACTTCCAAAACGTTCAGAAACTAAAGTGCGGCTTCTGATTGGCTGCAGGAAACTCCGTCGGACGTTCGGCTTCCAAAAATAGTTCGCAAACCAGAACACTCACTTCCGGGTTTGCGGCATTCGGGAGCCAAAATGTTTGAGAACTAAGCTGTTCGTACAACTAAGTCGTACAAAGGTACGACTGTATTTTCACCTGGTGCCTAAAGACACATAATGAAAGCACCAGGCGAGCTTCTCTGGAGAGAGCATTCCACAAAGGGGGAGGAGCCATCACAGACTAGATAACCCTTGAGGGTCCCTTCCAACACTACAATCCTATTATTCTGTGAATCAATTTCCTATCCATCAGTTTTTCAGCGATTCGTCTTTCTAAGATATATCCAGGAGGTGTTTCAGGTTAACAGCACATTTTGTCCTCCCTACACCATCCCATCCCATTTACTCTATTTGCCATCCTCACACTTATGATTAATTTATAGTAGCAACACTAATGAAAGAACACTGTATCACAACTGGTGGCAATAAACATTGCACTCCATATACGCAGGCAAGATAAATAAATGCACAGGTTTTTGCATGATGCCATACAACTGTTAGCAATGTCTAGCTCCTACCTGTCACATCATTGTTTTGAGGGTCTGTCTTCCTTGATTTCTTCAATTGCTGTCTAATGCTTCTGATTGTCAATGCTTGGACCAAAAACACTAGCTAAATGACAGGTTATTGCATTATATGTTATATGTACATAATTCATCAAGCTGAGCAGTAGTGACCGTGCCAACTGCGCACTCAAAATGTATAATTAACCCTTCTCAATTTTGTAGAGACAATGTTAACTACTTTTAATTTCCTCTGATTTCCGTAGGTGACTTGAGTTCATGCTTACATGGGATTTAAAGATGCTTGATGTTGGCTAGGTCATATACACAAATGAAGATTTTGTGTGCGTGTGTGAGAGAGATGGACAGAATGAGATATAGATGCACTATTCATTGTGTAGACACATCTTATAATGTAATTGAGTTACATATTTTGATGTAAAATTGATGTCCAACTTCACTACCTCTTGATAGTACCTGGGGGCATGTTGCAGGCACTGTCCCCTGCCCTGATCTGCTGCTCTTTGGGCACCAATTTCCCCTTGTTAAGGCTTATTTGTCCTTCATTATGTGATCTGCATGAAAGGCATGTATTACATGGATTCACCTTTCTGGATCAGGCAATGTGAGAAGCAACCCTCAGACTCTGATCTCTGTAACAGCAGTGGGGAAAGACAGCTCAACTTTCCCTTGCGGCTTGGCTCAGCCCACTGCTAGGCTACTTATAGCCCTGTAATATACCACTCCTAAATGCTCAGTCAGCCATGTGGCTTACCCCAGAGAGGGACTAGCACCTTTTTAATTACCTCCATGCCATTCTGGAAATGCAAGCCATGACAGGTGACATGCCTAACATGGAATATGATGTCAGGTTCGAAAGAGTGCTTCTACCATCCCTTGGTCTAGGCGGGACTTGAAAAACACAGACATGGGGTTGGAGCTAGTTGGCCCAAACATTGAGAAAAAGGCCAAACCAACTAAATTGGCTAAGCTGACACCCAAATGCAATCCTTGTCATAGGGTGTGCTGGGAATGCAACCAGGGATCATGCCAGAGGACAGTGCAGAGTCACACATGAGTGTGAGCACTGCCTCGGGTCTCATCCTCGCACCTCATGCAACAAGTCCCACCCCATTTCAAGGCTCCCAGAGCTCCCCATGTAAGGATGCCAATAGCTCCATCCCTACAAATAACTCATTGTGTTCCTCAACTCCTATAGGTTAGGGGCCCTATAAGGTCTCCACCAATTATACCCAAGCCAATTAGGCTCCCACTACCTTTGGGTGGGACACGGGTGGTGCTGTGGGTTAAACAACAGAGCCTAGGACTTGCTGATCAGAAGGTCGGTGGTTCGATTCCCCGTGACGGGGTGAGCTCCCGTTGCTCGGTCCCTGCTCCTGCCAACCTAGCAGTTCAAAAGCACGTCAAAGTGCAAGTAGATCAATAGGTACCGCTCCGGCGGGAAGGTAAATGGCGTTTCCATGCGTTGCTCTGGTTCGCCAGAAGCAGCTTAGTCATGCTGGCCACATGACCTGGAAGCTGTACGCCGGCTCCCTCGGCCAATAAAGCGAGATGAGCGCCGCAACCCAGAGTTGGTCACAACTGGACCTAATGGTCAGGGGTCCCTTTACCCCTTTACCTTTTACCTCTGGGTAGGTTTTGCCGTTGGATTCAGGATTCTTGTTTCAAGTAAACCCAGTTCTCAGAGGCCTCTAATCAAAAGTCAGTATGTTTGTCCTGTGTTTTACTGCCTCTCTCATATCTAGGCCCCTGCCACTGGTGGCCTCACTGCTCCTGGGCCCATGGCTCCTGGGCCCTTCTGGCACATGGGCCTAATTAGGCCTGTTGCATCTTCACATTTGGCCTGCAATACTATTTGGTCAAACCCATGGCGACCTGCTCTTCATCTGGCATCATACATGACATCAGGTGTTGGGCAGGTAAGGACACAGCTGGGCTAGAAGGGGGTTTGCAGGAACTGCCATGCACTGATTTCTTCTTCTAATGTTCCCTTTTACTGAAAGCTTTGTAGCAGTAGTTCCATAAAGCTTCAAAAATTGTCTTTATAATCCATATGCTATATACGTTTTCCTTATGTTTTTTTTTACTATATCGAGAAAGCATACATCATGTCCTAGAAATTTGCAAAAATGCACATATGGAAAAACCCTGGAATAGAGGAGTGGATTTTATTCCATAACTTAATTGCCTTCAACACTACTAAAGTTTGCAAACATGTATTGCAGGATCACATTTGACAACAGTGGATAATGAGGCTGTTTTCCCAAAAGGAAGAAACAAGGAGACTTTTTATCTGAATTTAGGTTTAATGCAGTAACATTTGAATGGATTGAAGCAGGGGGTGGGGGAGGTGGGAGGAGACAGTAAGCCTGATTCTTCCAAAATACCATCTTCCCTCTCCTTAATGTACAGACTGCGGCAGTGCGATATTGATACATACTATGGACAAATTCAGCTGTTGATTTATCAATGGAATAGTTTGAAAATAGTACGAGTTCTGCTATCAACAGATCTTATGTATATCAGTTCTGATGAGCACTGTTGTTTTGAGGCAGCTGAGAAATGACTTTGCAACCCAGGCAGCACCACATCTTGGAAAAGATAGATGAATGGTAGCTGAACACATCCTATTAAACTGGGAGGCTGCCATTTATGTGAAGAGCAAAAACAGAATTATTCCGACACTGCATCATTCCTTTTTGACAAAATATCTCATGTTTTTGTCTCGTGCTTATTCGGCAATGAAATATCAACAGCAAGCTAACATTCTCGTAGGCTGCAATGCTAATATGTTGTGCAAATCTTTTCTGTTCTGTTTCTGAACTGCCTAGTCAGTAAGGATTTTTATAAATAAAGAAAGAAAGTAAGTTACTCACCATTTAATTTAGGACTTGGTGTCCCCAAAGCTGGCCTAGGGTCTTTCACCAATATTTTTGAACCAGCTGTTGATATAAGTAATGCAAAATAAGTTATTATTACATCTATGCTGGTTTTGATATATTAAATATAGAAATAGACACAGATATATCAAAGATGAAATACCAATGTCATTAAATTGCAAATAAGCAAAGAGGCGAGACATTTCTCATGTATCTATATTGGAAACCAACATAAATCCGAAAGACAAATCTGGTGGGAGCTCAGTTCAACTGACATCATCTTGCAACACAGATGCAGACTGTCTTGTTTTAGTACACTCATAGTTCTATCACAATTCCCAGGGGTTCTATGAATCAAGATTACATCCATAGATTTCAGTCCAAATATAGTGTAGGCTGTATGTGCTTTACAAAAGCAACACAGTATTTTAACTGATCATCATGTCTTTCCCTAAATATGAATTGCATTGTTATGAAGTTGCTGAAAACTCTTTTGGAGGCCTCCTACCTTGTCTCAGCATTGCGTTTTACACAGCTCCTTTTGCAGGAGTGCCGTGCACTGATAGTGGTTTACAGCTGGTTGAAGCTTTGGCTGCAGCTCCGGCCTTGTGTGGGATCAAATCCCAGTAAGTTACTGGATGTTACAGCTTGATGAACATTGTCTGGCAGTACCTACACATTCGCCTGCAGAAATTCATGGGGCTGCCAGTGGGGATTTATGGAAGAATTAATTGCATGATGAAATGGGGGGGGGCGTTTCTGTGATTCACATGACTTTAAAATAAGGGTAGATGCACTTACTTAAATTGCAGCAGCTGCATGTATGGACTCTGAGGCACCAATTCCTACAATGCATCTATATATATAGTCCCCCACAAAAGAACCCCTATTTTAGTTAGTGATCTGCTGAAGCTAATGCCCCAGATTTCTCAAATGTCCCCCCCCCCCTTTGTGGAAGAGGCATTTGCTCTTCTGCTTCATTTGCAAGGTACTTTAGAATTACTTCAAAATTTTGGATGGTGTGGAGTTCAGCTGACCTTATCATAGTGTGCTGGTTATGGGCAGTGAGTGTGCTTTCCTTTCCATTAATCATTTCTCCAGCTCCCTGCAGCCTCCTAGCTCTTCACACTTCCTGATATGAAGAACCCAACAGGGGAATATTTTCCTCCTCTGAACCTTAATTGATGTGTAAGAAGCTGTAAAGTCTAGCTAACAGGCATTTGAGATTGGTGCACTTGTGGATATTGTTTTTTTTAAAAGGAAATACTTTCAACACTAATTTATTTGAAAATTCTCTCTCTCTCTCTCTGTCTCTCTCTCTCTGTGTGTGTGTGTGTGTGTGTGTGTGTGTGTGTGTGTGTGTGTTGAAAGAATATGGAGGGCTACTCTGGACACCACATGATCCACTTGTTGGGCCAGTGTGTAGGGCCTCCATGTACATAACTGATAACCGCCTCATGCATTCTAAGACGAGTTCAGTGAACAGATCAAAATTAAGTAAAATTTCAAGAATCAGAGAACCAACAAATAAGAATCAGTCGAATCTAAGTTTGTTCTTGGTTTAAGCTTTCGTGTGCATGCACACTTCTTCAGATACATGCACACAAAAGCTTATACCGAGAACAAACTTAGTTGGTCCCTAAGGTGCTGCCGGACAATGTTTTTATTTTTTTATATATTTCGACTGTGTCAGACCAACACAGCTACTTACCTAAATAAGAATCAGATAAGCCAACAAATGAAAATCAAAGTATATTCTATCTGTCTGTGTGTCTGGGGGGGGGGAGTTGCCTAAGTCAATGGAACCTTGTCACAAACCCATTGTCATCCCCATGCACCTTGCAGAAACTCTTGTGGGGCTGCCAAGCATTTTAAAAGGTCCTAAGCACTAATCTATATTCTTAAAAGGGTTTGGAAAATGACACCAGTTTTATCTTCTCAAACGAAAGTCACGCATTCCTTATAGGTCAGGGTTGCACAAAATTTACAAAGGATCTATGAAAGGAAAGAGAAGTTTGGGTGATAAAGGCAGACCAACTTTGCAGCTGCCACATGTGTCCTTATTACTGTGATGTCTTCTGTAACTTGAATCGCTACGAGACAGATGAAAGCCACACAATTCTTTATTCCTTTAAAGTCACCAGTGCAGTCATTTTTGTGAAGACTATTTTCATCAGCAACAACAGAAGACAAGGGAACATCCTGCTTTTCTCCTAATGACCTTCCCATTTGAAACAGGCTCCTTCAGGTTTTCTGCATGTATCAATAAGATCAAAAAGGCTCCACAAGTTTGTGCCAGAACACCCTTTTTGAAGCAGGCTGTCCTGTGGAATGACTTGCACTACTGAACGAAATGACACCAGCCTGGTCTTTCATACTATTTGCACTCCAGTTAACTTATTTTACAAACATGAAACTTTATCCCTGCCCCCCAAAAAAACATAATGAAACTGGGTGGAGAAGCAGCAGAGCTGTAAAGGGAAAAGAGTATTTAAAGAAAGAAGCCAACAGCTTATCTACCGACTCTTCATCTCTTCGTTCTTAAAGGATACCACACTTTTAGATGAACTTCTGTACACCTAGAAAATAATGCTGGACAAAATCTTGAACCCTCTGTGTGTGGGGTTTTTCTGAAGAGAATTTACAATAAGCTAGTGTTGTGTATAGAATGCTAAACCTGGAACCGAAGGTTTAAACCTCATCTCATCCACAATTATCACTAGGGTCAGTTGCTTTTTCTGAACTTAACATTACACACTGCACCATACAACCATAAACTCTTAACAGACAAATGTAATCACATACACACATACCTAAACCATGGTAGCCAGGTAACCAGGGGCAGGGAGGGCAGAAGGGGTGGGTGGTGGGTGCAGGTTGCCCCAGGTGTCACCAGTGAGGGGGGGTGACAAAATGCAGGGCGGTACCGCAGGGCCTGCAGCACGCCCGAGCAACGCATCTCTCCTGGAAGAGACACAGGCTCCATGCTGCCCAAACGGTCCACCCACTGCCTCCCCCCCCACCTATAGGGTGGCTGAGTGGGAGGAGGCAGGCAGACTCTGGGGGCCCCGCAGTGCACCCCACCCTCGCCCCGCCCTTCCGCCGCTGACCAGGGGTAGTCAGTGTGGTATCTTCTAGATATTGCTGAACTATGATAGCTGGCTGATGAGAGCTGTAGCCAAATAACATATGGAGATCATCAAACTGACTACCCCAGTTAAAATGATTATCTAAACTGGGTCCATGTGTAATGTGACATAATCACTGTGTGCATCCTCTGACCCCTTTCTCACACCACAGGTTGGCTGGGATGAGAAGATACGTGGCATGGAATATCAAATTACAAGGGCGGGGGACTATAAAGAGAGACAGAGAGTGAGTGAGGGCAGTCTTCTGTCTCCCATCCTATCCAATTCTGCCCTGAATAACTAAACAGGAGATGCAAGAAATTACCTTCGCATACAGGCACTTTCCCTGTCCAAGTGCCATCAGATCTGCAGACTCTGTGTTCCGAACCTCCCGCGAGAAAGAACCCTGGTTGGCAGTTGTATATCAGGGTATAACCAAGTGAGGGAAGATCCATCCCTGCAACATTCGTGTGAGCTGGCGATTCTGGCTGTTTGCAGTTGTGAGCTAAAAAGGAAGCCATAACTCATCACATATGTGACAAAACACAAGACAAAATATAAATCATAGTTCCCCATGTATGGATCTCCATCCTAGACAAAATTAGATGTTCCCAACTCTGGCTATTTTTCGACAAAATGTCAAAACACACTCATTCCTCAAGGCTTTGGGGGTGGGGGGTAAGAACTATGCTAAGCTGTTTACACTGTGGATATTAACTGATGCTTAAAAAATTAAAGACTATGGATTTCCTAAGTATTAAGATATATATTTTCTGCAGAATTGCAAAGGTGGTTGACACAAAAGGAAAAGGGGGATTGAACCTTCCTGCCTCGTGCCCCCATATAATTAGCGAAGGCACACAGGTCTGGATGTGCTTCACCTTATTTTGAAATAGCCTGATTCATGATATTTAAATTGTTTACATCAGTGCTATATCATTAGGATATTGTGGAAAACAAACCTTGATGCAGATAATGAGCCAGCAAAAGTCACTAGCAAAACACCCACTGAGATCAAGGACCAGAAGTCTGCCCTTGTATTCTTTTTAAATATGTTTATTACTTGTTTTTTTGCCACCTCGGGCTTCTTTTGGAGGCAGGGCAATATATAAAATCAATCAATCCATTTATTCCATGTACCACATTTAAACTAGAAATTACCAGGATGGCATCCAACATAACAACTTAAAACAATCCACTAAAACACAGTGAATGCCACAAGAAGATGTGTCTTATGGACTTACGTATGCATTCTGGCTGAATACCACTCCAAGTAAGATCGGGAAGACAGGTACGTGTTGTAGAGCCTTGAATAAGGTAGCCTTTTCTGCAGTGAAACTGTACGACATTCCCCACCTACGAAAACATTATATTGATTTGGTCAAGACTAAATTAAATGGTGAATATGACACAAAATATCTCCACGCCTTTCCCAGCTCTGATTTTAATAATACCTATTTCTTTTCAGATGTAACTATGGGGGTTTTTTGCTACCTGCTGCTCGAAGGGATCTATGAACAATGGGGATATTGCAATAAGATGACAGACAAAGTCTATACAGTCAACAATTCTTGGCTATTAGCATCTGAAAAGCCAAGTTCATTCAATAATTATTGGAACCATTATTGCTATTTGTTGCAAGCACTTAAGTAGCACTATGAAAAACATTTTATTTCCTGGCCGCACCCAACAAACAATTCTTAGTTCCTTCTGCTGCCAGGGACAACAGTGGCTTCGAATGACCTGTTAATTAAAACTCATTCAACTGCAGATAGGTTTATCATATGGAAGCATTATTGTCCTTGAACGCAACAGATACTAGAAAATTAAAAGCGATGAATAACCGTTATGAAAGCTTCAGACAATCAGGTCAGGCTGCAACATGAGTGTTTCAGTGATAGCATGATTTAACAATCTTCTGAAATTTCTCTACCTTTTCTCTAAGCTGGTTCTAGAATAACCACACACGAGCGGCTAGGCATAATGCAGAAAAGGGAGTAAGGATATGTTTGGGGCACAGGAGCTCATTAACCACACAAAAGGGCAGCACAATGAATGTGAAGCTGTTGTTAATTTTCCAGTATTCATATTGCAATATTCACATTGCATTGTTTCTATTCAGAATAAACACACCATGTAGCCAATCAGACTTCAATTTGCTCAGCTAATTGCAAATAAGTTTACGGTCATTTCAAATACCAGTATTTCAACAATAGCCTAGCGTAGGTTTCATATTCTCTTTTCTCTCAGGGCAGTAAAACGACTTGTAAAAAAAACAAAAACAAAACCATAAAAACCAGTTCCGATTCTCTTTCTCTTTTAGGTCTGCTAAAAGCTTTCCTTGCATGAGGACAAGCTGAAGAATGCCCATAGTCTCTGTGACTGCTTGAATACACACAATATTGTTTTCCCCTTTTTGATAAACCCATTTCACAGGAACCCAAAAGGAGTCCCACTATGTACACCTCTCTTGCCCCAGTTCCTAGAAATATCAAGTGCTAATCCCCCATCTCCTTGGGATTCAGCCTATGTGCTGACATCACACACCTCCAGTGTCTCTTTTGACTGGATTGTTGCCCCACAACCATCTTTCAACATGTTCCACAACATAAAAGCATAATCCTTGATCTAGATGCTATACTCCTACTGATGCAGCCCAGAATTGCATTGGCTTTTTTAGCTGCTGCGTCACACTGTTGGCTCATGTCAAGTTTGTGGTCAACCAAGACTCCTAGATCCTTTTCACATGTACTGCTCTCAAGCCAGGTGTCACCCATCTTGTATTTGTGCCTCTCATTTTTTTTTTGCCCAAGTGCAATACTTTACATTTCTCCCTGTTAAAATTCATCTTGTTTGTTTTGGCCCAGTTCTCTAATCTGTCAAGGTCATTTTGAAGTGTGATCCTGTCCTCTGGGGTGTTAGCCACCCCTCCCAGTTTGGTGTCATCTGAAAATTTGATCAGGATGCCCTTGAGTCCATCATCCAAGACGTTGATAAAGATGTTGAATAAGACCGGGCCCAAGACAGAACCCTGTGGCACCCCACTAGTCACTCTTCTCGAAGCTACCAAGCTAGTGTTCTCGAAGCTACCAACATGAGTTTGACCAAACTGCGGGAGGCAGTGGAAGACAGGAGTGCCTGGCGTGCTCTCTTTGCTTCCTCTCTTTCAAGGTAGAACATGCTGATAGGCCAGACACTCTCTGGTGTCACGAAGAGTCGGATACGACTAAACGACTAAACAACAACAACAACAAAGCCTTCTACCTTGTAAGAGTTGTTAGACTTTATTGCTTGCTTTATTTTTAATGCAGTTTCTGATTCATTCTGCTTCTGTAACTTGACGTAGAAGCCTCTAGTTGATCATTAACTATAGTTGCAACTGGTTTTTCCGCACAAGCCTCAAGCTGCCTGCTCACATAGAAGGTGCTGGAAGGTCTGTTACCCACTGCTCTGAAATATACTCAGAGTCAAGAGTGGATTTCATGCTCTTTATTCAGCTCATAGTGGTGAGGAGGGAATGAATGTCCCCTCAAAGTATCTGCTTTATATACATTATTTACACAATGGGCTGCACGTGATTGGCTAATTCTGGAATTCTCCTGTAGGCCAATCAGGTTGTGGATTCACTTCTATGTGGAGCTGGATTGGGTGGCTCCTGCTGACCAATCATACTGCTGCATTGTTCTAGGACCAATCAGACTGCTGCATTCTGAATCCTATTGTTCTAGGACCAATCAGACTGCTGCAGTTTGGATCCTATTCAACTCAGTACAAACCAGCTCCAAGATCTGGACTCCACATCTCCAGATTTTAAAAATAATTAATGTGGTGACAATTCTTGACTATTAAAGAGGTAAACAAATGCCTATGAGCATGTTCTACCTTGAAAGAGAGGAAGCAAGTGAACCCTTGTGACAGGACTCCTAGAACACTGAGCAAAACCCGCTGTCACGACATCAGAATTCTTCATTCCTGAAGACCCCACCTGCCCCCATTCTGTTACGAAAAAGGAGCAATGCTGCTGAGTGCTCCAGATGGCTGGAAAGCCAAACAGGATGTTGATGTTATGGGACTGTACCGTGGCAACAAAGGACAGTCTATTATGTGCACTGAGCACCGGATGTTAGCTCAGAGTGTCACATGACCCTGTACTGGAAGTACATGGGTGGAGTTTTTTTCTCTCTCTGGCTGCTGATGTGAGAGGGTGCAGACACGTTTCTCTGCACTACTGGAAAGACAGAAATAAAGGCATGTAAATACATTTCTGTCTGTCTCTCTCCCCTCCCTGGGAGTGAGGGAGGAGGGATGGTGTGTTCTTCTTTCACGTTGGGAAGAATCGCCGATTGGAGACCTCCCTTGATCCTGCCGGGAGTCGCAGACAGGAGGTCACAAGGATTCAAGCCGGGCACCTGGAGGGTGGCCAAATTCCTCTGATACAAGGCTTGATATCAACATATGGTAGCAGACGCTGCTGGTTATCTGATCCATGGGAATCAGCATGAGAGGTGAGAGGTTGATGGATCGTGTGCCATCCTCTGCACCAAGGAAAGAAGATAACGTCTGCATTGCAGCCAGAAGCTGAACAGACGGAAGGACATCAAGAGGGGTGTTTTCCAAGCAATGGAGCCCCAAAAAGGTATGCTGAATATCGGGCTAAAAGTGTGAATGCAGATTGATTTATTCTCTGGTTCACGAGAGCTGCGTTTGGAAAAAACAGCTCTGAGAGTAAAGGCTTGCATACCACAGATTTTTGTGGTGAGATAACGAAGAAGTATGCACAGTTGCTAAGCAACGACAGTCAGGAAAGTGGAAAACTACTGACACCTGGGGCTGGCTCAGTCAGAGCCGGGAAAGCGAAAGTTTGTTTTGACTTTGAGACAGCTTGGAGATTGCCTGCCTGAGAGAGAGGCAGAAAAACAGCTCAAAAAGGAGCTTTTGGATTTTAACTAGCTCGAGGGTGAAGAGCTGAGACTTGGATTCAAAATGGATGCCAAGGACAGGGGGAGGGAAGAACGGAGTTTTAATTCCCCCACTGATGTAGCTACTGGAGAGGATGCTGTAGCTTTGAACATTGTCCGATCCTACAATTGCGGACAGGCTGGGCATCTTCAGCGGAACTGCAAGAAGCCACGCCAGCCGAAAGGAGCGAAGGGCCGCTCAGCAAAGCCTGAGGCAGCAGGCAAAGGTCATACCAAGTCTTCGGTGAAACCTGCAAAGGCCCTGATGGCGAAAGGAACCACGCCAGATGTTGGAAATTCATTTGTGATCGATACGGGCTGTAATTTTCATATGTCCCCGCACAGAGGACTCTTTTCGACGTTTAAGAAGCAAAGCTTCGCTGTGGAACAAGCCAACGGTCAGAAGCTGGAAGCGACCGGGGTTGGAACTGTGTATCTTAAGAGTCTGAACCTGACTATAAACAATGTTTACTTGGTTCCTGAATTGAAGTTCAATCTGCTGAGTGTTTCGCAGATTGCAAAGAAAGGACTGAAACTGTCCTATGATGATAAGAGCTGCGAGATCTTCAAAGATGGAGAGTTATATCTTTCTGCCAGACAGAAAGGTGGACTGTATTTGTTGGACTTTGACCAAAGTGATTACATGGAATGTAATTCTGAGTCTAACTTGATTTCTCTTGCAGGTGTGACCAAAACGAGCGCCAAGAAGGTGGCCAGGGTCGACAGAGCGTTTCAGCGGGTGTATGCTGATGTGATTGGTCCTCTAGAACCATCTAGAGGCAATGCAAGATATTATCTTGTGTGTGTGGATCATTTCTCTAACTTTGTCTGGGTTTATGTGTTGAGAAAACCACAGGAAGCCTTGGAAAGGTTTCAGGAGTTTTGTGACAAAGTTAAAGATATGCATGATGCTAACGTTGATTGTCTTTTGACAGATAAGAAGCAGATTTTTCTTTTACAGGATTTCCAGAGGTTCCTGCAGAAGAAGGGGATCAGACACAAGATTGCTGTTTCAGCGGAAGCGTGGAACAGGGGTGTCTGTGTAAAAGTGAACAAAGAATTGCAAAAGGGAATGAATGCGCAATTGCTTAGTTCACATCTGCCACATGAGTTCTGGGCGGAGTCACTCATGTCGTTTTGTCATGCGTGGGTGAGAAAGGTTTCAAAAGAGTTGGGAAGTTCTCCTTTTGAGAAACTGTTCCGGAGAAAACCTTCTGTTGCCCATTTCAAGGTTTTTGGGTCTCATGTGAGGACAGAAGCTCCAGGTGGAGTAAAGAATGCCAGAGGCATTTTTGTGGGATATGAAAAGGGTCTCTACAGAGTAATTTTGTCTGAATCTGGTCAGGTGATTCTCACAAAATTTCTAGAGAGTGCTCCTGAAAAGGAGAGAGTGATAGTACACACATTTCCCACAGAGGACGATTCAGATGATGATGATGATTTCACAGAGTACAGTGGTACTGAGAGCGACAGTGATAGCTCAGAGAGCTCTGTTGTCACAGTCATTGAGAGGAAATCTCACACAATGGATAGACCTTCACAGGTGAAGGTTGAACCACTGTTTACTGTTGGAACTGGTTCTCCTTAGAGTCCTGAGACAGAACCAGTGAGCAGAGAGAATCAGTACCTCTTGCGCAGGTCTGAGAGAGTCACAAAGGCTCAACCACCCAAAAGGTACTCAGAAGAGTTTGCTAATTTAGCTGTTGCATGTGTTGCTGTTGTAAACAACCGAGAACAGGTTGGAGCTGTGTCTAAGTCAGAGACAAAGACACAACAGAGAGTTGCTAGCCAAGGGAGTGCAGATGCACTCGTTCCTTGGAAACCAGACAACCAGAGAGGTACACTGGGGAAACCAGTGGCGGGTAGTTCCAAGGGTGGAACTGAAACAACAGGGGAGTGTTATGTGTATAACAACTGTTTATTTTCTTCTCTGGATCACGCTTTGCTTGCCGCAACATGCATTGATTCTTTTGGGGGAGGTTGTTACGAAAAAGGAGCAATGCTGCTGAGTGCTCCAGATGGCTGGAAAGCCAAACAGGATGTTGATGTTATGGGACTGTACCGTGGCAACAAAGGACAGTCTATTATGTGCACTGAGCACCGGATGTTAGCTCAGAGTGTCACATGACGCTGTACTGGAAGTACATGGGTGGAGTTTTTTTCTCTCTCTGGCTGCTGATGTGAGAGGGTGCAGACACGTTTCTCTGCACTACTGGAAAGACAGAAATAAAGGCATGTAAATACATTTCTGTCTGTCTCTCTCCCCTCCCTGGGAGTGAGGGAGGAGGGATGGTGTGTTCTTCTTTCACGTTGGGAAGAATCGCCGATTGGAGACCTCCCTTGATCCTGCCGGGAGTCGCAGACAGGAGGTCACAAGGATTCAAGCCGGGCACCTGGAGGGTGGCCAAATTCCTCTGATACAAGGCTTGATATCAACACATTCTGCCAGAGAGTCATCCAGCAGAAGTTAATTGTCCAATTGCATGCCACCCAGTCACCCAATAAGACTCTAAGAGCTATACCAGATGAGGTGCTAATTGTCTTTACAATCATACAATGGGTTTTTTTGGGAGGGTGTTGGGGGGGTTAAATTAATAGAAGGGAATTGAATATTTTCCTTGCTCCTCATGGGCCTGAAAAAAAATGGCACCCACCCACTCACAGCTTCCAGTAGCTCCAGGTGGAACATTCCCCTTGGTGACAATGGGTGTTTTCCTTCTGGGGCTATGAGCAGCTACAGAGGGAAGGATTTTCATCAGGACTGAGGCAGGTGAGGGGTAGAATAAAATTCCATCCCTTAATTTTTTTAGTTTTATGTTTTTAAAAATCTATCAAATCTGATTGCTAAAGGCAAGTTAAGCATCACATCTAGTTTTGCCCTAAAACTGATCCTAAAGCGAACCTATGTACATGTAACTGCCATTTAAAATATTCACAGAGGTTGCATTTACCTTTTGAAGGATGGCAATCACAGGCAGTGAAGTTCATTTTGGTATTCTCAATGTCAGTTTCCTGATCTGATTTTCTCACATTTAATCAATATGTTTTGCACAAAATTGTTCTAACACAGTTCACCGTTGGCTAAATCTGAGACAAGTTTCTGTTTTATTAAAACTAGACATCAGATTTTTATTTTTATTTTTTGCTCATTGGTGAAACAAATGCTTTGTATGCAAAAGGTTTCAGGTTCCAATCATTGTGTCTTCAATTAGGACTGGGAAAACTTTAATGTTAAGGTGCCCATGATTACAGGAGCTGTAGCTCAGCAGTAGAGTACATGTTCTTCATGCTGAAGCTTTCAGCTTCAATTCCTGGTATCTCCAGTTAAAACAGGGTGTTGGAAAAATGCCCGGGAAGGCCGCCACCTTCCCAAAACACCGAGGCGTCTCTCCGGTGGTCACCCTCTGGCTGTAAATCTTCCTCAATCCGGAGAGACCGGTAATAAGCGACCCCTCCCTCCTGAGAGGAGCACACTCATCTTCTGGCATCCCCATCCCATTGCAGAAGAAAGAGACAATCCGTAGCTCTAAACTACTTTATTTACATTGTCTATACACAGAGCTTCCATCCAGCATGTCTGCTGTCTCTGAGCAGCAGTACAGAAGAGCACACTTCACTCAGAAGCCAAAGTACCTTCTTACAGTACTGAGACTGAGCAGAGACTTCCTGTCTCACGCTCTCAGACACCATTGTGCTCTCAACAACCATTGTGCTGCTCCTCGCAGCTGGTGAGATAAAAATCCTAACAGAAAACCCACCTATTAAAACACACTTTATCTCATTTGTGACTTCCCCCTTTCCCCACATTACTGAAGTTATAACTGATATAATACCACAAAACACACAATCTTGGACTGACGTTATGTATAAATGTCTCAATATTCCAGGTGTTTTATCAAAGCAAACGTAGTCATTGGTTACACTTGGAAGGGGAAGATGCCAATACACTAAACAAACTGAAAGCTGCAGCAAACTGCATGCTTCACCTCTGGAATTCATTTTATATATACTTGTAAGTATATACATAAGAAGGCTTTGCAGCACTGTTTACAGTCTGCTGCAGTTCATCTTCCACTAAAAACTGTGGTTTTCATTTCATTGGCTGTGGCAAAATAGCATAACTTTACATAATTTACAATATTTATTACATATATTAAGTAAATTAAATTGTCATTTTGTTATTCCACCCCACAAAGGATGCCTGGTGCTTCCCTGATCGCCCTTTATGAGTTCAGACTAAATGTCTGAACTGAAGAGGGCTATTGTCAGACAGGAAATAGGAAGGAGAAGAATACAGGAAAAGTAGAAGCCACAGAACAAAACAAAACAAGTAAAAGAAATGGGGAAACCCTTTCATTTCTGTTTTGTATCTAACACTGCACTTTTCTGTTGCTAAACAAACTCATCTTCCTGTGCTATCACTTTCCTACATTTCATAAGCATTAAATTCACAGGAAAGAATGACTTTCTAAGTTGCTCCTTATCTTCATGCTGAGTTTCATACTGATATTCATAAAACTGACCCAAAAGCTAATAGAAGGCTACCACTAGCGTAATGGATCTATTTTTCTTTCTAAATTCAGATTGTGCCTTGGATCCTTTCAGGTTTAATAAAAAGGAAGTTGCTGAATTTACACACACGTACAGACACGCACACAAAATAAATTGGGGGGGAAAGAATTGAGCTTAAAAGTATTGCATACATGACAGATTTATCCAAATAAATCCAAGTTATTTCAGCTCAGTACCGTGTTGTCCTGTAATGGCTTGTCGTCAGAGCGCTATAAACAATTTCCTATGTTACCAGCAGTACCTCTACACAAATATTTCAAGCCCACAGTTCATTTCATGGAAGCAATTTGTTTTCGAAGCTTGCAGATGAAGTTGGTAAAATCTGACACCCAAAATATATTTTGCATTTGTACAATCTGTTCAGCTGTTCAGAAAATATCAACAGTACAACAAAGTGCTGGGCAGGTTGGCACAGACACTAAATGCACAGAATTATTGTTCATGTTATGTTACAGGTTCATTTATATGCCTCAGATGAGATTCAAAGTAGGGCTAAAGGGGCATAGATCTGAGTGCATATCAGCAATTTTATTAGTATCCACATTGGTGACAATGGACAGCTACAGAAACAAATATCAGATGCAAAAACTGTTCAGACATGTGGAGTCATCCTCACCCCCTCAGCCCAGAGTTTTGTTTTCCTTTTTAAAAATGTAGGCTGCAATTTCTAGCTGAAGACTGGTGTAGGACATCTTGGGGCTTGTACACCCTTTGCACTGGATTTTGTTCTGTATAAAATCCCTTTGGAGTGGGAAAGTACATACAAACACACATATCTTTTCCCATTTGGGTGCAAAATTGCTTGGGGAAAAGTGTTGTCTAGTGGTGCCTTTACGTACTTATGATCCTGTGGCTGTGTTTAAAAAACAAAACAAAAAAGGAGCAAGGAAAGAAACTAGGTATTGTACGAATGCTGGCCAGATATCGCTACCATGCCTATGTCAGCCAAGTTGCTTGCTAATGCCATAAAATGGCTGGTAGATTTCTTCCATGAGCTAATGGTAGAGAAACAGATGGAAAGGTTTCTTGAGGGTTTTCAATGGAAGAGACCACTGAAATCTGCAAGGTGATGCTCCCTCTCTCTTAGCTAAGGAGAGGAGGAGGATTTAAACTAAATGCCTGTATGGGGAAAACAACTGTCTGGGGAGGAGTGCAGTGGGGGGAGACAGAGAGAGAGAGAAACGAGGCAGCTGTGAGCTCTGTGTATCACTGCTTCCTCTACTTATGCTCTGTTTCAACCTTTCAAAAACTGGTATCCTCTACATGTTGTTGGCCTTAAACTCCCATCAGTCCCAAGCATCAGGGCCAACAGCCAGCTCTAGCAACATCTGAAGGGTACCAGATTGGTGAAAGCTTTGTCTATTTATATATTTGCAAGTTAAACCAAATATTACAAAAAAATACCATGCCCCCAGTGAGCTCTTCTCCAAAACGAAGCCAAGCCCAGCAAGTGTGCCTGTGAAATTGTGGAGAAATCAGAACCATAGAGTATTAGAAATGAAATACATATATATATACAGCATATGACTGGAAGTTTTGTAGAGTTTCACCCTAGGGACTTTATTCTGGAAATCTTCTAATATTAATCTTTGAAAGCAGGGAGATGCTTGTTTATTTCAGATATGAGGTCAGTGTCATTTCTTTTGCAGAAGTCTGGAAGGCTTTGGAACAGTTAAACTTGTGTATGAGGATGGATGGGGGAATAGAGTTAAATTAAAACATAGGGGGTCAGTGGTTTCCGGTGCTATTGATTACAACTGAGCAGGGATAAAAACATAATAAGAACCCTGTTGGGTCTGGGCAATTGTTATAGATTTGCTCTATCATTATAGATTGGGGGGGGCTAAACCCTAGAAATTAATAAATGTGGGATTTTGATTATTTGGGGTGTGAAGTGAGGAATACCAGCTGCAGAATTATTCGTGGGACAACCTTTGCAAAATGACCTGGCCAAGCTAGGGCCATTAAGAAACCATACAGGGCCATTGAGAGCTATTGGCAGTGCAAGAGAACTGCCCCCCCTGCCCTGAGGTGTGAACAGAGACTGGGGGGTTGGAAGGTTGCCAAGGTTGGAAGGGTGTGAGGTGACAGGCAAAGTGAATCTTGAGCAAGGGTTGTTGGGAAGAAGAAGGGGAAAGACAGACTGGGATCCATCTTGGGCAGGATGGCTGAAGGCTGGCAGCACTGCTGTGGGGGACAAGCTCATCTTGAAATGACCATGCCGTAAGATCTGGATTCTCTCCATGCAGGCTGTAGGTGTAAATAGTTGAATAAACCATATTTCTTAAAGCTACAACATTTTCTGCCGTCTCTCGATTCTCCAAAGGAACACTGACCCTGGGGGAGTGCCTGCAACCCCATGGACTCTTGCTACTGTTTGGCATAGAGAGCACCCAACTTTTGTAACAGTATGTTTGCACAGTGGCAAACCAGATGCCTATGGGAAGCCCATGAGTAAGACCTGAGCACAATAGCACTCTCCCCTTTTGTGGTCTATAGAAGAAGAAGAGTTTGGATTTGATATCCCGCCTTTCACTCCCTTTAAGGAGTCTCAAAGCGGCTAACATTCTTCTTTCCCTTCCTCCCCCACAACAAACACTCTGTGAGGTGAGTGGGGCCGAGAGACTTCAAAGAAGTGTGACTGGCCCAAGGTCACCCAGCAGGTGCATGTGGAGGAGCGGAGATGTGAACCCGGTTCACCAGATTATGAGTCTGCCGCTCTTAACCACTACACCACACTGGCTCGCTAGCAACTGGCATTCAGAAGCAGTGTGCCTTTGACCATGGAGGCAGAACATAGTATCTCACCCAGACCTGCTTCTTTAAAAATAGAAGCTCCTGATCCTTTGTGGCTGTGGAGAAAAGCTTGAAAATATATGGGTCATTCCTTGCTCAATTCCCAAAGCTCTGAATCTCCTTTACTGCCTTGCAAAGCTCCTTTCTCTTCTCCCTTGGCTACTATATCTTTCCTACTGTATTTACTGAATATCTATCCCTACTATTCATCCCTTTCATTTCCTCCAGGCTCAGCACTACTGTCTTCTTCACTCTTTCAAGTTGCTTCCTACAAATTCTGCCAGAAGGCTTTTGTAAGTGGCAGATGCGCTTACAGTACAATTTCATGCAGTACAATTTGGAAAGTAAGTCATGAGTGTGTTCAGTGGGGCATAGTTCCTAGTAACTGTGCTTGGGATTGCAGCCTTAAACACTGAACTATCTTTAAAATTTGTGCCGAATATTTGCAAACACAGATGCTCGCTGTGCTTTGGAAGCTCCCAAGGCATTACTGCCATTGCATCCAAGCCTTTATGAGCACTTTCTAATGCAGAATTTTATGCATTACAATATAGTACAAATCAATGCAAATTCTGCCAGAACCATGGCCTTGGTTTTTTCTATACTTACTGATAACATGGTGACATGTTTGCATTATATCAGTTTGGCTCCAGAGCAATTAGAATCTCTCTTTATGATATTTTATTTCTGTGAACAAATATGGAGGTCTTTCGTGTTTAATGGGATTTTTCTTATCATAAAAAGAAAACTTCCACAGTATGTTTCCAAACAGCATGAGATTAGCTACCGTTGTATTTCTATTAAACGGGGGCAAAGTATTCTACTCTAAAAACGGGTCACAAACGTGTTATGAAAATATTTGTTTAAACTTAAAATTTGAAAAAGTATGGGTGACAGTAAAAGAGCCTATAAACTGAAATTGCCATTCAGTCACATAGATTTGAGCATGATATATTGAAACACATAGCTCATCAGAAGTAATAACATACCAACATAATAAATCAGGGGGGGGGGCCTCATATAAATTGTGAGTTTCCACAGGGTTGGAGGATCCACAATCCCACTACTGCACTTCTGGGTTGTTAATAATAAAATTTAGAGAGAAAATAAAATAAAAATTGAATGATATATAAAACTCACTAAAATGATAAAGCTCTGGGCTCAAAGATTTCCAGACTTTCACATAACTGATCAGTTTCAGACCACAGTAGAGCCATCCTTGCTCATTTTCCCAGACTCATTATGCTTATGTGGCGACAAAACAAAAATAAAGAAAATATTGTAGCATTTTAAGAAAGGGACGAGAATCAGCAAGGCACAACTAACAACTTCTCAGACATTGCTGACAAGCGTTTGGTAAAGCAGGAGTAGTTCTCAACAGACCACAGTTGTTGAGTGAAATGTAAATTCAATGAGCACTCCTACCTGATAGCCAAATGTATTGTTTTGTGATCCATGACGGGGTACTCCAGGGTTATCACAGGCTGTACGGGTGGGTTCTAAGTCAAGGAGAAAATTGTAAAAGTAAAGGACTTGTTAAATTCATAATGGTTTGCAACCAAATTCATGCAAACTCTTTTCAAAACTGTCCGCATTTAAACTAAGGTGCTCAAATGCTATTCTCAAAACTGATTAATGCAACTGAAATGGTAGTATACAGAGGCATATTCAAGCAAATATTCAGTATTCTACCCTTGGGAGCCAGTTGGCAGGAATCAACACCCTTTGCTACACAAGTAGATGTTGTGGATTGCGCCTGTTGAAAATGGGCCCATGAGTGAAAAGTGTAAAGAAAGGAGAAGAGCATGCAACAAATTTGGGCAGATCCCACTGTACCTATGCATCGAGGAGATGATCCACTCCATGTACCATCTGCTTGACATATCCGAGTACTAGAACCAACCAGCACAAATGGGAGATTACAGCTGAAAGAGACTTCTGACTGATAAATGAAACTCTTGCCTTCCCGTTTGCCTTGACCAGGTACTCCTGGGTCACCACAAAACTTTGCTGTGGAGAAAAAAAGAGAAATACATGGAAAATATGTTGATAGTTATTGCTTCCAAACCCACTGGATTAATTTGTTTGGAGATGTAGAATGGCAACACAAGGTTTCCTACTCTGTCTCCTTCGCTGCTCCATTAAGTGATGTGGAATTTTAGAGAGCAGAATCATAGAACTGCAGAGTTGAAAATGGCCCTAAGGGTCATTGAACCCAATCTCCTGCAATGAAGGAATGACAGCTATAGAATCCCTGACAGCTATAGAATCCCCAACATCTGTTAAGACCCAGTTCTGCAAAATGTTAAGGTCATCTTCAATCCTCATTCTAATTTCTTAAGTATTAGCTACCCGTTCCAGCTCCCTGTCATATGCATCCTTGATGAACATCCCCTCAATGCATTTATCCAAGTCATAAATGTTGAACCCAGGTCATAACTTTGCAGCACTCCGCTTGTTACTTTTTCCTCGGGCTAATGAGGGACCATTGGTTAGCACAGTTAACTATCTACAAATCCAGGGTTTTTTTTCAGCTACAACTCACTGGATCTCAGTTCTGGCACCTCTCAGTTGCACACCATTGCCCTTATAAAAGAACAAGGGAGGTGTTCATGGTGAGTTCCTGCACCTCTTTTTCTAGAAAAACAGCAAATCCACCTAACAATAACATATTCATGTGCATGAATTTTATTATTTCGGTCACAGACCAGTTCCAGTCCACATACAATATCAAGCAAGTCATAAAACATGATAGGAATACATTTGAATTTGCAATTAGGTATAACAGGGACAATGCAGTTATAGCAACAGTTTAAAAATATATAAATTAAAACTTAGTCACTAACATATAACCTAAAATTCTCATTTAAGGCCTTAATCATTATGATAGCACAGCTTGTTCCCTACGTTTTATGGCAATCACACAGAATTTGGTTTCCCTTAACGTGATCTCAGGATCCTTGTCCTCTACCAGGGATTTTAGACATTGAAGTTCGGATACATTTGGAGATTTTTGCATAGCAGGGGTAATAAATATAGAGCTTATATCCCTGGCAGAAACGGCAGTGTAACAAGGCACGAGAGACAGTTTCTACCTCCATCAAGCCGCAGGGGCAGACTCGTTCCACATATGGTTTACCCTCGAATCTGCCCTGCAATAAGGCAGATGGCAGCACGCTGAATCTAGCGAGGGTAAATGACCATCTGTATTTAGGTATTTGTGATTTTGACAAATAATTTGCTGGGGTAAATCCTCTCCCATCTATTCATGTGCATGTACACACGGAAAGCAAAGAGTTAGACTCATGTGTGCTTCATATCTGGATGTCAAGAGCTACTAAGTATGTGTAGTTATTATGCAGAGGGTTCAAAGTTGTTGTGCTTTTTATTTATTACTGCTCCTTTGTATTAATAAGAACCCAAACCTTCAAAAACAAATTTTGAAACATTCTTCACACAAATAAATAATCTAATTCATAACATTCTGGGAGTTGGGTTATTTTTTGTAGGAAGAATTTGTGGAGGAACATCATTCATCTTTCCTCTCTCTCCTTCAGCCTTTCCCCAGCTATATGCTATTGTTGGATGCTTAGTAACTCCCTGTCTGAATAGGTAACCATGGAAACTAGACACCATAGCAATTCACATCACTCTTATTTTTCCCTAGAATACGGAGGTATGCAAAAGAAACATTACCATTTGTAGCAGACCAAGTTCTGGGGTTTTTTTCTCTTTTCCCCAACAGAAGTTTGCACTTCACTAATTACCAAAGCAACCTGACCATGTGTGAAAGTGATAATTAATAACACTTCTATCTTATGCCACAATTAACTGGGGAGGCAGTACGGAATGCAACCAAACCATGGTAGATATCCTCTCTGATGCAGGGATATAGTTGAGCGACAGGAAATAATTCTTCAACTCAAAGGAAGCCAAGGATGCGAAAATAGGAGACTACTGAAAATATACTGGTTTGTTTCAGATTATTCCATGCAGAGTAGCCCCAGGGATGCAGCCACATGAATGACATAATGTCTAACATGGCATGCCCATGGATGCAGCCATTAAGTCACAGCAGCAATCTGCATGATGGGGAGGGCTGAAAAATATACCATCAGATTCACATGAATCACCATAGGATGCCGCTAGTATCTGTGGATTTGCAAGTTAAGACATCACCTCTCTCCATAATGCTGGACACCCAGCTTGGCTATTGAGAACACAAATGCACCTTCACTTTTGACTTCTCACCCATAATACTATGCAGACAGACTTGGAAGAAAAGTTGAGGACTTTTATTTGTGTGCTTGAATGTACAGCTTTACCATAGCTGAAAGGCTGAGGATATGTAACAGTAGATTTATAGATAAATATAAATTGTTCCATTGGAATAAAACTGGGAACTAAAACAATAATTATAGCTGCTTGCCAGACCACATGCTTTACATGCAAAAGCTCCCAAATTCAATCCCCCCCCCCCCATCTTGAGGTAGGACAGAGAAGTCACCCATCTGAAACTCTGAAGCCTTGCTACCCGTCAGGGTAGTTCAGTTCTGAACTAGACAGACCAATGGTCTGACTCAATACAGAACATAATCCTTTAATCCTATAATAAGACAGTGAGCTGGATAATTAGGAAGTGCTGAATTGTGTGACAAGTAGTCACAAGTTAGACAAGCTACGGTTTCCCACTTTGATTGATTCTTGAGCAATTGTGCCTGCTCAAAGCAAGCATCTCTGATATTGCTATATAATTAGGCAAATAAAAAGCAAGACATATAGCCAGTGATTTTTTTTCTTAAAAAAGAATTTTCTTACTCATATTGAAATACTGTCCCTCAATGAGGCCAAACTTAGATTCATAAAATGCTTAGGGGTATACGTACCCCTGCGTACCCCCAGAAAAAAGCACTGCATATAGAAGTAAGTTCTGAATAGATGCCTGCAAAATCTTTATTGAAGAGTAAAGTTACAAGCTAACCACTTGATACAACAATATAGTGAACTGCATCCTTAGAGACTTCGTGTAATGCAAGATATCCTTCCCCAAAGATTCCTAAGTAAGTTTAAGAGTAATGTGATAAGAGGACCAGTCCCCTTGTGAATCAGTAACTAGTGAAAGCAGAGGTTAGGAGTAAATTCACAGAGCTCCTATGAGAAGGCTTCCATGCAATATTAGGACCACTTTCACATAAATGCATTGGCCTCATGTAGAGGTTTCCCCTGAATCTTCTAAGAAGGCAACTTGCATACTGGTTATTGTGGGAATACCGTATTTTTCGCTCGATAACACGCACCTGACCATAACACGCACATAGTTTTTAGAGGAGGAAAACAAGAAAAAAAAATTCTGAATGAAACAGTGGATGTATCATTTTTGTGCTTCATGCTGCGGCCACAGACATGTGATTTGACGGTGAGTTTGGGGTAGCCCAATGCAAAGATCCTGAGGATCCATGTGGATCCATGCTTTGTAACCACGTTTTTGCACCATTGCAGCCCCAGGCAACAGTGGGTGCGTGATTTTTTTGGTGCAGGCTGTAGCCATGGACATGCTATGTGATCTGAGGGTGAATTTGGGGTGACCCAATGCAAAGATCCTGAGGATCCATGTGGATCCATGCTTTGTAACCACGTTTTTGCACCATTGCAGCCCCAGGAAACAGTGGGTGCATGATTTTTTTGGTGCAGGCTGTAGCCATGGACATGCTATGTGATCTGATGGTGAATTTGGGGTGACCCAATGCAAAGATCCTGAGGATCCATCTGGATCCGTGCTTTGTAACCATGTTTTTGCACCATTGCAGCCCCAGGAAACAGTGGGTGCGTGATTTTTTTGGTGCAGGCTGTAGCCATGGACATGCTATGTGATCTGATGGTGAATTTGGGGTGACCCAATGCAAAAATCCTGAGGATCCATGTGGATCCGTGCTTTGTAACCATGTTTTTGCAGCATTGCAGCCCTGTTTTTGCATCAGATCATTGCTATGTGATCTGATGGTGAATTTGGGGTGACTCAATGCAAAGATCCTGAGGATCCATGTGGATCCGTGATTGGAACCACGTTTTAAGTAGGGAGGGAAGGAAAAACATAGAAGCGACAAGGAGAGGGGTGTGCAGAGAAGCAGCTGGCTAAGAATGCAGGAGAGGGGTTTTACCGGAGGGAGGAAAGGAAGGCAAAAGTTCCCCCCCCCCCCACAAGCCAGCCCGCTCTCTCTCTCCCCCCCCCCAACCTGCATGTTGCCTTCGAGTCCCAGACGCACGGAGAGGAATCTGTTTTCCACTCTGCTTGCCTGGAGGGGAGGGGTTTTCTCTGCTCTTTGTTCCGTCTGAGCAAACACAGTAAGGAAACAGAAGCGGGTGGGCAGTAAGACCCTGAGGCAGAATGCAGGAAAGCAGCAGCTTCCTCTTTCCTCCCTTCTCCGGACGATTTGATATTTGCCTGATTTTTGCCTTCACTCACGCTTCTCAGCTCCAGGGACCACACATTCGCTCTATAACACGCACAGACATTTCCCCTTACTTTTTAGGAGAAAAAATCTGCGTGTAATAGAGGGAAAAATACGGTATGTGCAAAAATTGATTAGGGATTCTAGCCTAAGATTACAGTCTAAGAAGCAGAGCAGTCCCATTTGCCCCTCTTCCTGCCCAACACACAGAGACAGAGGCTCTTATGTGTAAATAAGAAACAGATATTTATTCAAGCCAGTAACACTACGGGGGTGACCCTTTTGTGTGGGGGTTCCATTCCTGGCATAAGCCTGCCCCGTTCCACCCCTGTTCTCTTCTCCTCCAGGTCCCAAAGGTCCCGCAGGTTGGCAGTTGCACATCAATTGGACACAAACAAAATGGTCACTGCCTGTATTGTCTTGGCAGCAGAGACAGAGTTTGGGAATCATAATTCAGGAGATCAGTATTCAGGCAAGACATTCAGAACTGGACAGAAGCGATAAAGATGTCTCAACACAAAGGCAGATTTAGTGGAACATGACTGGTTTGGTCACATCAGGCACAGAGCCTTGGGGGTGCCACAACTATTATTTATAATTGAGAGAGAGATGCGGGGTGTGGGTGTCTGTTGCTGAATCTTGGCATCACACAGGGCACCGTTCAAGACCCCAAGACCCACCACTGCTCAATAGTTTTTATGCTCTGCCTGCCAAACTTTGAAAGATGAGGTACAACACCCTTACTTGCTTGCTTTGGAAGAATGTTGGGGTTGTAACACCTTGGAGGTGTTTGAGTCTGTGGAGGCAGCACCTGGTTCTAGGTGATAATACTTCACCCTCTTGTTCAGGCTCCTGATCACTTGCTGCTGCCTCTAGAGCAGTGGTTCTCAACCTGTGGGTCCCCAGATGTTGTTGGACTACAAGTCCTATCATCCCTGACTACTGGTCATGCTGGATAGGAATGATGGGAGTTGTAGTCCAACAACATCTTGGGACCCACAGGTTGAGAACCACTGCTCTAGAGTTTCCTTTCCACACCTTGGCTACCCCAGCCCACCCCAGGCTCCACTGAGACTCTCTGCTCTGTTAGGAGATTGTGGGGGGTGGAGTTTGGAGCCAGAATCTCTCCTCCACCTTCAGAACTGGCTGAAGCTGAGGCAGGAAGAGTCCCCACTCTGATTTCTCCAGCTCTGGTTCCCACCAATCAGCCTCCCCCCATCTCTCCCTCCTCTTGCATCAATGCCTTGCCAACACAAGCCCAGTCTTGACAGCACTGTGGGGTTCATGATCTCACTGTTGCCAGGAGACTACTTCTGGGTTAAATAGCTTGGGATTCCAACTTAACTTGCATGAGTCATTTGGGGGTAATGAATTCAGTGGGACTCCGCTTTTCAGGGAAGATGCATAGGATCCGTCAATGCAGCGCTCCAAATATGTACCAAATAGCCTCAAAGTCTTGGCTGAATCACATCAGGTTGCCCATATGGTCCTATTAGTACTTTCCCTGGCACAATACATAGAGAGCATTTGCAATGTTCTTTCGCTGGCACAATACATAGAGAGCTACATTTCTCAGGTAATCAAATCCACTGCAGTTATTTTGTTTTTTTTAAAAAAAGGTTAGTGGTGTGTTGTTGTTTTTTAAAAAAGAAGAAAAATCTATGCATGAAGCACAGTGTAAAGAGCCAGCATACATTTGTTATTGTAATGAAATCTGCAACAGTGCAAAATCCATCAATGTCAGCAATTTTATGATAATAAAAATTTCTGTATAAAACAGGTAATTTAATATAATATTGGAACAAAAAGTCCAATTGTCAGAGACAAAGCCTGAAGTCTCTTCTGTACTCCTGGCAGGCCCAGTCCTTATTGATGTCAGCCAGAGTGTTGCCTGAGTAGAATGCTGGTTCAAACTTGCTTCTGGTGGCACTTTTGTCATATTTGACAAGATTGCTTTACCAGTGCAAAATATGAGACAAAACACTGCCATTGATTCCTCTTCTGTGTCTATGTTCTCCTTGGAAACTGGAATACTCACGGTTTACAGAAACAAGGACCCTAAGAGGTAAAGATGTTTTTGTCTCAAGCTAACAAACAAAAAACAGCATTCTGAGTCAGCCAGGGCCAGCTTCAGGTTATAGCCCTTGGCAAAGGTGTCAGTAGTGGACCACATATTATTCCATAGGTCACTCCAGCAAGCTTACAGTCACTGATGGAGACACCACTTAGACCTTATTCAATTACCCAACATAGAGCATTGTCCCAGAAATTATACAACATAAATGATACCACTTAGTCACCTAGCGGAGTCCAATAAAAATATATACAGTGGTACCTTGGGTTAAGAGCTTAATTCCTTCTGGAGGTCTGTTCTTAACCTGAAACTGTTCTTAACCTGAGGTACCACTTTAGCTAAAGGGGCCTTGCGCTGCTGCTGCGCCGCCACCATGTGATTTCTGTTCTCATCTTGAAGCAAAGTTCTTAACCCGAGGTACTGTTTCTGGGTTAGCAAAGTCTGTAACCTGAAGCATCTGTAACCTGAAGCGTCTGTAACCCAAGGTACCGCTGTATAAATAAAGACATGACCGAGGTAAAAGCAGTAAAATGGAAAAAAGTAAAAAAGAAAGGAAGCCAAAGATCCCAAACAAACAACTTAAAAAACATTCCTAAGTTTAGCAAGCCAGCAGAGTTTCCCCAACTCTGAGCTGGCCTGAGTCTGGTAGAGGGAAAGCAGGTATTTAAAATGGAGTTTGACATTGATTGGGACGCAGGTGGTGCTGTGTTCCAAACCACCAAGCCTCTTGAGCTTGCAGATCATAAGGTCAAGGGTTCAAATCCACCTGACAGGGTGAGCTCCCATTGCTCTGTCCCAGCTCCTGTCAGCCTAGCAGTTTGAAAGCATACCAGTGCGAGTGGATAAATAGGTACCGCCCCAGCGGGAAGGTAAATGGGATTTCGATGCACTCTGGCACTCGTCTCGGGGTTCCGTGCACCAGAGCGGTTTAGTCATGCTGGCCACATGACCCGGAAAGGTGTCCATGCACAAATGCCAGCTCCCTCAATCTGAAAGCAGAGATGAGTGCCGCACCCCAGAGTCAAATTCAACTGGACTTAACCATCCAAGGGTCCTTTACCTTTTACCTTTATCTGACATGCCCCACACTTTGGGCTAGTACAAGTCCCACTGTGTTGCCAGATCACATGACTCAGCTGAAAGAGGGTTGAAATAGGTGGACATTTAGGTGGACTTTGTCCTGCTCTGTTCCCCAAACACCCCTTCTGGAATTTATGCCACTGTGAATTCTGTTGGTTCACATTCCAGTGGTTGAGTCAGCATAGCTCCAGCTCAGCACATGAGTCATCTATTCAAATTCACTCATCTTGGAGGATACTGGGCTTTGAATGAGCTCAGAAACAGAAATGGGGGGTAGAGGGGTGGGGACAATGGCAGAGCTTCATGCTCTGGCACCAGGGGGCAGAGAGCAGGTGGGGGCGAGGCTGGCGCACATCCCAGGGCGGGGCATGCCGCATGTAGTGCGGGCGGGGGGCAGCAGTGATGGCACCCTACCAGCATCGCGCTGCCAGGGGTGGTGCTGAAGAGGTAAGCTTTAAGGAGGAAGTTTGGGGAAGAGGTAAGCTTTAAGCCACCAGTGAAACATGAATGAGAAAGGAGCTTATTTAAGCTCTCAGGGCAGTGAAGTCCACATATGTAATGCTTCCACGAGAGATGGGGGCTGTAGCAACCTTTAGTATCAACCATTTCTCAGAAGGCAAGGGCATGAACAAAAGAGCTATACCTGCTGGGTTCAGGAGTAGGACAGATTCATATGGCAGAAGAACAAATTGTGGATCTGGGATGAGGGACCTCTGTTCCTCCAGATGTTGCTGAACTCCAATTCCTATCAGTTTCAGTCAGCACAGTCAAAGGTCAGAGGTCAAGGAGGTTGCAGTTCAACATCTGGAGGGCCGGAAGGTCCACATCCCTTATCTATGCATCTACCTTCTGGCACATTATCAAAATGTGTTGGTTTAAAAAAAAGAGAGGTATTTTTTAAATTGTCATAACTCTCAGAATAAAATGTAATAATTAAAGAGCTACTTACGTAAGCACTGAGGTACTTCTCCGCTCCATGTTCCATTCCCAACACAGGTCAAAACAGCTGGAAAAGATAGTTCATAGCCAGGAGAGCAGACATAGCTAATACTAAATCCCCAGTCAAAATTTGTCCCTTCTTGCCTTCCATTAGAAATCTGGGGTGGAGTTGGACAGGTAACAGCTGTAAAAACATTTAGAGTCATTAGGAACAGCACCTGCAAATGTCCCCAGTGTCTTTAGTTAGTAGGAGAACCATATGTGCCAATTTAACATTTTTGGAGCACAGTATAATTTTTTTGGGTAGCTTCACTACTGGAATAACCATATTTCCTTGCGAGTTATTTCATGAAACACCTTGCTTACTCCTTCTCTTAGCTTAATATATGTGATGCTGAGTGATGAATCTTGACAACAAAAGGTAATTTGGAAAGGTGTTAAAGAAACGAAATTAAGGATCTGTCACACACACATACAAAACTCCACACATTTGAATTCACTGCATAACTCAGTGCTGCATTTCATAAATCTCTTCTTTGCTTTCTTTCTTTAAAAGGAAATGACCTTTCAAAATTATTAATTGTTTTTAGCTACCATGTCAGTAGAGGCTTAGATCCTAAGGTAAGTTAAGGGAGTTCACAGAAGGAAAGTGTTCCAGGGCCCCATGCAGCATCCTAGATCATCGATAAGCCTCTTTGGAGGGTAAGGATGTCCTCCTGAACAATATTGGTGTGGAGGGAGAAGGAGAACTGATGCAAATTGGGTGGAATTTCACCTTCATTTGGGTGATTCTGCCCACCTTCAATGTGTCATCAAACTTTGCTCAGGAGGGTCCGTTAATCTTTCGGAGAGGCATTTTGAGTAGCTGATGTAATCAAGTGCTTTACCAATAAGGAACTAAAATTCTGATTGCATGTCCTTGTTGTATAGGAACTAGATGTGCCCAGGACATAGAAATGGGTCCAGAACCTGCTAGAAAGTGGTACGTCCAGTGGCTTCTTCAGAAACACTTCAACCCTATTGGAAACTATAACTCCAGTCCTGATTCCAACTGTCTCAAAATCCATCTCATGCCTACTCACCAGCAATGGATATTTTGTTTTGTACTTTTGGTTGATGCCTGGGACCGCAGAAAGGAGGAGATTGTGCAGATCGCAGTATACAGCTGGTTTACTGAACAAGTATGCTGTACCAAAATGAACAATTAGAGAGAATTGCACAAGAAACATTCTGCAAATAAAAAATGATACCTTTACATGCTGGGAGCATTCCACTCCATGTGCCATTAGTGGTGCAGGTACGTATCTGGGAACTGTTGGATTCCATGGTGTACCCAGGCTGGCACATATAGGTAACGTTTTGTCCAACAACGTTATCATCACCGTATCTCAGCCCATTGGCTGGTATACCTGGATCCCCACAACTGATTACTGTGAGAAAACGAGTTAAAGAACAGATAATATAGGGGCAAGGAATGCAGATGGAAATATTTCTTTTTGGAGGGCGGTGGAATGGTAAAATCAATCATTTATTAAGGGAACAATCGAAACCCAAAATCTGCTGGGAGTTAGGATCTGATGGATCCTTGGTTCAGCTGGCTGGTTCCTGATGCATCTGGGCTATACTGACACAAGACCCACATTCCAGATAAGATGGCAATATGCCAGTAAAACCTCCTCATCCTGCCAGAGATAGGACACAGCCAGTTGAGCAAAGAGTGGTGTAGCTTACGGTGATGTAAGTATTCCAAAAAAATCAGCATTCTAGGGGAGTAGTGGTGGAGGGACTGAGCAGGGAGACTTGTGCCAGATTCTAACCCCATTCAGCTCACTCACACATGTTGGCAAAAAGAACAGTGCAAATAAGCTCTATATTAAAGGCTTATTCTCCCTCTGCTAGGCTTAGGCTGCCTCAGCTAGCAAGAGCTGTGCTGCTGAACTGACTATGCAGTAGGGACCACCGTATAGCACGCAACACTGCAATATTTTGTTGTAGGTCTCATTTACTTGGGAGTAGGAAGCAAATATTCAACAACAATTCAGTATAAATTTATTGTTCTAGCCAAAGGCCATGACAAACCTGCAGCAACAGTACCAATGAAACAATACAGATCGTACATCCATAATATAAGCCAACATCCATGAGGTTGCTAGAGACACCAACAAACTCAAATCTAGCTTAGTTGAACCTCTCAATCACAAAAACAATTTATAGTGATTTTATCTAACTCCTTATTCCTGATCCCCCACACACACCTCAAGCCACTATATGAAGAGCCACTCTATGTGTTATGAAGTTATTATTGCCCCTGAAAAGAAACGAAACCATTTCTGTAGAGGAGTACCTGCTTGCTGGTGTGACGAAAGGTTTCAGAAAGCAATCTCTTGGGACTCTATTATAAGGGGCAGGCTAACAGATAATGAGTGATGTCTTCCACCTGAGATTGACCACAAATGCAAAGTCTGCCTGCGTACGTGACCTTGTTGTATCAGCCATCCAAGACTGCAGTGGGCATCACTTGCAAAAGCAGCTCAATGAAAGCATTTCCTAAGGAAGCTGGGGAGAGTTTGGTCAGAAAACTAGCTCTAAAATGCTCTGTTCTCAAGAGTGGATACCAAAGGGGAAATTGGGTGTTTCTAATTAGTTGCAGGTCCCTTTTGGATTCTATCCAGAAGAGCTAATCCCTTATTCAAGGTCAAAGCAGAGCTCAGTTCTGGAAAAGAGTAATAGTCTAAAACATATTGACAAGCTGCTTTCCAGAGTTGTTTATCACCCAATTCCATAGACCACAGAGCAAGAAAACGCTCAATAGGAATAGTAGCAATTTAAAAAATATACTTTAACTGAGCACAGTCTGTGCTTGCCTTAATTGTTGGCCACCTGGATTCTGTACAAAGAAGAGCTGCTGATGGTAGAGAGTACAGCTTCTGAAAAAAATATTCTGCAGAGTTTCCAAAATTTTAATGGAGTTCAAATCAGAACTCCAGATTTCAACACCATAGAGTATTTAAGTAAGCAATTTACTATCAAATATCTTTAGGACAGGTTCAGTCAGCTGCCCACCCTCACTATGAAATAAATATTATAAAGATACCAGGTGGTATTCAACTAATGGAGCCCATCAATGCAAGGAGCTCTGCTTTGCAACAGAACTCTCTATCCTTCCTGCTTGTGTGTCCCCTCCCACCATTTATTTATTTATTTCAACTATTTAAATACCACTCAACTGCAATCATCTCTATGTGGTGCACAAGAAATACTATACCAAAAAAGTGAGATTCAAAAAATAAGTTAAAACTATAAACTGAGATTCAATTGAAATGCTGCTGGAATAATAATAAAAAGTACTGTATTTTTCGCTCCGTAAGACACACTTTTTTTCTCCTAAAAAGTAAGGGGAAATGTCTGTGCATCTTATGGAGCGAATGTGTGGTCGATCGCTGGCTCCTTTTCTGGCCCCGCCCCCTTGCCCAGGCCTCCATTGTTTAATATTCTGCAGACGGAGGCTGTTTGTTTCCCCAGCGATATGTGACCGGCTGATTAGATTATCTGTCTGGAAACTGTAGAAACGGCTCCCTTTCCTTTCCTAAAGAAGCTGCAGAACTGTGAGTTGAACCCCATAAAAACAGGATTTTTTCCCGTTGCAAAATAAGCTCAACAACTTTGAGCTGATCTTTAAAAAAATTGGGCTTTTCCCCTTTGCAAAAGAAGCTGCACAACTGTGAGCTGATCCCTCCAAAAATGGGGATTTCCCCCTTTCCTCCTCTAAAAACTAGGTGCATCTTATGGTCTCTTATGTAAGGTCTATAAATCTGTCCGAGGGGTTCCCCCAACCCTCCAGAACAGATCTGGGGCAGGAAGGCAGGAGGGGTTCTCTCGTTCAATTGTAAAGTCTTGCACTGAGATGTATTGGTTGGATACTACCCACCATCTCCAGTGTTATCATATGTAAATGGAAGTAAACCCTGTGAGCACTACTCGTGAAAAGTATTACGGCTCAGAAGTGGGGAGCATACAACACTATAGAAGCTCTGTTACACGGGACACATCATAACCAGGGGCGTAGCTAGCTGCTCTGGGACATGGAGGGGCATGGCGGGGCAACCTCCCCCATGGGATCGCCATGGCGATCCACGCAAGGGGCGATCCACACAGCGATGATCTGCCCAGGAGGGATTTTGTCACCCCCCTCTAGGATGACACCCGGGGCAGCCCGCCCTCACTGCCCCCTTCCTGATAACAACACACCTTGTAATTCATTGTTCAATGTTTCAAATCCAAGCTAGGTTTTTGCTTGCCCTTCAAAAAGCTACAATAAATAAGACTTATAATCCAGTTAAATTTTAAGGCAGCCTATCTGGAAAGAAAGTTTTGGGTTGACCTGAATTTGGTGGCTGGAGAGTGACTAGTAACTGTTAATTTTTTTTTTCCTAGCTGCAGTAAAGGACTAGTCAGGGCATATCCTATTTCTAGCTCACTTCATTTTCCAACTCTTGCTGCATATATTTTTCTTTGCCGTGCTGTCCCTAGAGGCTTCTATTGGCTGAAGTTCAACTTCAGGATTCTGCTAAGACATCTGAGAATAGATTTCAAATATTTTCATTGCACCTAGAGCTTGAGAACAATATGTCAAAAATGCAGAAAAAGCAAATAGTCTTCCAAACATTGAATTTCCAGATTTCTTATTAAATAACATGTATAATGCATATTATTACTACTACCAGTAGTAGTATTTTGGTATATTTCAATGTTAAGACATATTTTGGTTGATGTTGTTCTTCAATATTTTATTAATTTATATATTATTAATACTGTTTTTCTGTGGTTGATATGACCATGATGGTCAAAACAGCAACAATGAACTAAATATATTAAAGAATATGATTTTGCCAAGAGGTGTTCTGTGATTTTCATTAAAGTTGCAAAATTTACATAAGGAAAACAAATGACGTACGGGGAGAAATACTGGGTTACATAAATTGTTAAAATAAATCTTGAAGGCAGCCCTTTACAACACTTATCAGGCAAATTGAATAAGATGGCAACTAAAATTTGTCAGCGTGCTTTTGCATATTTCTCCTAGTACACACATATTTGCATGTGATTTTGTATACACACATACTTTTTTGCACAGAAATTTGTAGGTTTTTTTCTCCAGTTTATGTATTCATATGCATACTTTAGTACAGTGGTACCTCGGGTTAAGTACTTAATTAGTTCCGGAGGTCCATACATAACCTGAAACTGTTCTTAACCTGAAGCACCACTTTAGCTAATGGGGCCTCCCGCTGCTGCCATGCCGCCGGAGCACGATTTCTGTTCTCATCCTGAAGCAACGTTCTTAACCTGAAGCACTATTTCTGGGTTAGTGGAGTCTGTAACCTGAAGTGTATGTAACCTGAAGCTTATGTAACCTGACGTACCACTGTATATACATTTTTGTACATGTTACTTGGCTGGAGAGCTGCATTGGAAAATTCAGAGAAGTGTGAATTTTGAAGGATGCCTATGTTTGGCTCACATATTCTTTGAGAAAGCGGGCCTTTAAATGCACCCTGAATCAAATCCCCCCCCCCATCCCTACCTATGGCAACAAAGTTTTGCATGGGGGCTGCTTCAAAGGTCTGCACTCTTGAAAAATCCAACCCTTGTAGAGAAGGAACACTTTACCTTCCAGGGATGCAGCAGTTATGGTCCAGGAGAGCCTCTTGAGAGATGCTGGGGGGGGGGGGGGAGAGACTTTTGTCCATTTGCTTCAGCTGCAGCCTGCCACTGGGGGCAACGGGATACCCCTAAATTTTAAATTCAAACTGGCCTGTGGTGGACAGGGTGTGGGGCGGTGCTTCTGTGGCAGACCTGAGGAACCAAGGCTTCACTATGGTCCACCACCGGGGTATTTAAGCTGGCTGCAGCAGCTGCCAGTAGCACAGTTGGGCAGCCGAATATTGGACAGGGAGGAGCAGTGAATAGGAGCCAGAAGCAGAGAACCACGCAAGACAAGTAGAACCCAGTTGGAGTAAGACTCAGGAGTGGAGAGCAGCGTGGATGGAACCAGCAGCAGCAGGGGAAACAGCACAATTTGAAAAGCCCATCTTTTGCAGAGAACCCTCTTGCCCAGTCTACCATCACCGTGTTGTGACTTAGTTCATTATAAACTCGCAACATCTTAAATAATAAAAAGGGTACTTACTTGTGCAATTTGGCAAGGAGCCAGACCACGTTCCATTCGCAGTGCACTGTCTTACGGAAGGTCCAGACAATATATACCCTTCCATGCAGGAATAAATTACAGAACTAGAGAATGTTGTGCCATCTATTCGAAACACCTTCCCATTAGCTGTGGTCCCAGGATTACCACATTGGACAGCTAGAAATTCAAATGTGGGAAATGCAGGAATAAGGTGCAAGATGGCAGCAATAACAAACACTGAAGATCTACACTAGGCACCCCCAAACTCGTCCTTCCAGCTGTTTTGGGACTACAACTCCCATCATTCCTAGCTAACAGGACCAGTGGTCGATGATGATGGGAACTGTAGTCCCAAAACAGCTGGAGGGCCGAGTTTGGGGATGCCTGATCTACACATTGTTCCAAATAATCAAATCAATCAATGAGCAATTAGAATAAACTGAACATAATTCAGTGTACATCCCCTGGCAATTAATCATCCTAGTCTTGCCTAGATATCCTTTGTTGCACTCTCAAACCTTCGTAGGTTTCACTTGAGGAGAAACTGCTACATCTGCATTGATTATTAGTTTTATTTAGAACCTGCTGGCAACATCCCAAAATCTCTTCTGCTGTGAGATTTCACAGATCCAACGAGGACTCTGTGACCTCCTTAGCAATTCCACAAGTGTTTCACCCGAGGAAGAGCTACCCCTTCACAAAATGCTGACACTTAAGCTTCAGATGAAATGTTGGTGAGAAGTGAGTGTTGGAGCACCTGCTTTGCAGGCCAAAGGTCTCATGTTCGCCCCTGGCTATCGTCGTCAAGTAGGAAACTTAATTCCTGAAGCCCTGGAGAGCTCCTGTTAATAAATGTAGACAACACTGAACTACAGGGGTCAGTGATATGAAATGGTATAAGGCAGATTCTTATATTTCTAAGGGAACCATGCTATAATTATATATTTGTGTAGCATGTTGAGTAAACCAAATATTTGAATTTTTATTAGTTTTATCATTGTATCCAATTTTGCCATAGAATGTGTTCTCTGATATTTTGCAGCTCCTGAGAAAAATACTACTCTCAATGGTAATTACTCAACACTGTAGCCTCTGGGCACAACAAAAGGCTATGAAAGATTAGGATGCATTATACTAAAGGATA